>NW_007251205.1:77938-229527 GCF_000164805.1 Carlito syrichta | reverse complement strand
TGGGGCTGGGAAAACACCTCTTATCAACAGGGTGTCTGAATGAAATGTAATTGTACACCTAACCCTTAACTGTACCCCACAAAACCATAATTAAAAATACTGATTAATTATTAAAAAAAAAATAAAATAGCACTTTCTAGTTGATCATGGTTAGTTAGCATGACATTATAAGCAAAGATGTACAAGCGTAGGGGTTTATCTTGTGCACTCACTTCAAACACCTTTCACCTTCTCTAAGCTATTCAGTCTTTCGGAGCATGAACAATGTAACTTCCTACCAGCAGTCTGAGACACCCCTAGGAATATTAAGTTGGTATCACATAGGACAAGAAGTATTGATGGTTGAAAGGTGTTATACCCTGTAGTTCTTATATGGAATTCTTCAATTTCTATTTTAATAATAATTCTGTCCATGGACATTTTATTGAATGCTACTCCATATCCTTTTAGGAAGTAAGACAATATAACTTATGAATGGCAGGAATAGCAATAGAAAAGCTATGAAACCAGAAATCAGAAACTTTGCCTGTCACTTGCTATGTGACACTGGATTACTGCTTAAGGTCTATGAACTCTGAGTTCCTGAAATAAAGATAATAAGATAGATGATATTGAGTGTCTATATCAGTGCCATATTATACTGTTAATATAGATTTAAAAATAAACTTGGTAATCTATATTTTTACAGCATTTTCATAGCGCTTCTCTTACAATCCACTACCCAGGCTCTTCCTTCTGCCTTCTTTTTTCTTTTCTACCCGCTTTCTTATTTCTTCAAAGTGAGGGGGGTGGCAAAAATAGTGCTGACATTCTTCTTTTACTACATGACCAGAAATAGGTCCATTGTGAAGGAAACTTGTAGTAACTGTTTGTCTTTCGCCTTTTCTTTAATAGCATTTTCGGTCAGTGAGGAGATGATTCACAATTACTACCCGGCCAAACAGCACTCTGTATTTTTATATCAGCCTTGAAGGTCTTTAGGGGAATCTGTTTTCATTTATTGAAGCTATTTAAGTAAAGGCTCTTTCTAACCTTTGACAACTTGTCACAACAACAGGAAAATATGTTGCATCTAAAAATGGGAAAGTAATACACACAAACCTAGGGAACCATGAATGAAATTTATTGTTAGTAGCATCCAGAGTAGTTTTATGTCTCCACAAACATCAGACCAATCTATAAAGAAAAAAAAAAGACTAAGGAAAACTAAAAGTTAGTATTACCATCAAAACTTGCAAGATGAAGTCAAAAGTTGTATCATTCTGTTACTACAGATGTATTAATTTAATGAAAGTTACTATAATAAGAAAGGTGTGGACATTGGACTGCCTTGTAAAGAAGCCAACATGTTGCAGAACAAAGCTAATGACGGAGAGAGACTACGTCCTACCATGTCACTCGAAGATCTGGATCAGGCCTTTCTTAAAGCCCCAAATATCCTTGGACTCTCCAGTTGTATGTGCAGTTAATTCCTATTTTTGGTTAGTCAATTTCAGTTATTTGCATCACCTGCAATAAAGAGTGCTAAAATAAAGAAAGAATCTGGCTTACATTTTATGTATATATCACTGTCACTCTGATCACTCTGATGCCAGATCAGGAATAGATTGGAGTAGAGAGAATAGAGGCAGGAAGATTTAAAAATAATTTTTAAAAAGTTACTTTACAGGAGAACTACAAAGAGGTTCTCAACTAAAAGCATCTGTTCTCGGAATGAGGAAAGTTTAGTGAAAGCAGGAGGATTTTCTTATTTTATTCTTTCTTCGAGTTTTACCTTTCCACCCAAAACTTGGCCAATAGATTATGTTCAGTACATGTTTAATAAATGAATAAAAACAGGGAGGTATTCAAAAAATAATCGTTAATTGGGGGAAGAGTACAGATGGTGATGGCTATTGAGAAGAAAATGAGTGGAATATTTATAAAGTAGTGAGGGCAATGGGATGGGTGATATTTTTATACTGAAACTTGAAAAGGAGTAGTTGACTAGAAGAAAGGGTTGCATGGTATAGTAGATAAAGAATTCGCATTCCACACTTTGAAGACCTTGATTTTTGGCTTTTGATGCCTTTATTACTTTTTTATATTCTCCACCTAAAGCATAATAAAGCAGAAGCCCATATCCATCTGTTTAACGACTTTACTTAATCTTCCAGAATTTTTATGAAATCTTCTGATGGGTGGGTAGGATTTTAACCATCCATACAACCGTCTATGAATACCGTAGTTTAAACAGATGCCCTTTTATTCTAATTCCAGGGAAAGTTCTTCTGTTTATTTATGGCATTCCCTAATAACTCATATTTCTCACTTCCTTCAGTGTGAGTCCCTTAGTGACTTCTCTTCCCTGCCAAACTAGGGACCTAGCTCTCTTATGCACTCCTCTTGATGTTCTAGGAAAATGCTTGAGGTTGTAGATTTCAGCAAATAATTATTTAGAAAATAAAACTGAAATATTGCAGTTCTCTTAAATTGTTTTGATCAAACACACACATCACCTTTTTGTTTTGTTTTTTGGAAAGTAGACTCTAGCTTTAAAAATTTATCTAGAGTCCAAGCACTCCCCAGCACCTTCATTGCTTTCATCCTGTACAAAATAGCTTCTTCTCTCACTTAGTTTGTTGCATTAGCTTCCTGGCTCCTCTTCTCTTTGTTATCTTACGGTTTTCAGTCCACTTAAAATTGCAATCCTCTCTCCATTATACACATGACTCCCTACCTCTTTTCTCTGATTTATTTTTCTTCACTGTATGTACCATACATACTACATACATACTACAGCATTTTTATGCCCAACTCAAAACCTTCTTTAAAACTCCAAACTTGCATACAAAACTATCTACCCTACTTTTCCCCTTGAGTCTAGTAGATATCTAAAAATAAACTTATCTTCCCTCAAAAATATGCACCCTACCTAAATTGTCATTTTGATTGCTGACAACATCTCTGAAAGAAATGTTTAGGCCAAAATTTGATGCCATTCATTCTCCCTCCTGTGCATACCACAAATATAAATTTACAGGAAATCTTGTTGACTTTAACACAAATCTATTCAGAATTCTACAACCAAGTACCTTCTGCATTGCCACCCTGGTTCAAGAGTGTATCATGACTGACTAGGAATACTCCTATCATGTCTTCTTTCTTCTATCCTTGGCCTTCTTTGCCACATTCACAATACAGCAGTCAAAATTAGTTGTAAAGTGTAAGTCAGGTTATGTCATTATCAGTGAGACCACAACATTCAGGGAAAAATCCAAAGTCATTATAAAGGTTCAAAAGGTTGTGATTTGATTTCCTGATAGCATTTTCCCCTTCCTTAATTCCACAGCACTGGTCTTTCCCTGTGCTGATCTCAGAACCTGCCAGATACACTCCACTATTAGAGCCCTTGTTTTTTTATATTCTCTCAGATATCTACTTGACTTATCTCCTTCAAGTCTTTGAAATGTACCCTGACCCCACATATTTAATATTGCAGACTGTCACCTATTAAGATGAACTATGTGTGTGTATACACACACACACACACACATATACTAATTATGTTCTATATCATATTTAAGTAAATGGAGACCTCATGAACATTAGAATATTTTTTGGTCTTGTTCATTGATTTAATCCAATTTTTTTAGAGCCCTGTCTCACATAAAGCATATGTATCATTGCTATTGATCATTTATTTGTTTACTTGTGAATTATCTTTTCCCATCCAAGGTTGTCACGTGGCATGACAATCAGAAGGGTTATCAATATGTATTATGAGTGTGCAGTAAATAGCCTGTTGGGCTAAATTCCTCCACCCACACTAAAACACAAACTCTGTTAGAGTAAACATAGAGTAAGCGTTCTTGTCCATTTTGTGCATTCCCATATCCTCATGTCCTAGAACCTTTCCAACACAAAGTAGGTGTGTGATAAACAATTGTTGTGAAAACAAATAGTGGAGCAAAAAGCTCAATTATAAATTACTAGAAGGAAAAACTTACTCTGAGATTAACTGCGTAGACTTTTAAAATGTAAGACTGTCTATCACTGTTGTAGTTAAACACACATTAGAAAAGCGACTTATATGTTTTGTGTAAAATAACACTCATACTAAATACAGCTCTTTACAAATTTTTCATTATTCACATTAAAGAGCAGAACTCCTGAACCATTCAGCCATAAAGTTCATTTTTCTTCTCAAATTCACCTCTTAACACCATAAGAAAGGAAAAAAGAAAACAAGAAGACCAGGTTGGGTGTAGTGGCTCATGCCTATAATCCCAGCACTTTGGGAGACCGAGGTGAGAGGATTGCCACAGGTTCGAAACCAGACTGGGCAATTTGGTGAGACTTCATCTCTACAATAAATCGAAAAATTAGCCAGGTATGGTGGCATGTGCCTGTCGTTCCAGCTACTTGGAAGGCTGAGGTAGGTCAAGACTGCAGTGGCCGTGATTGTGCCACTGCACTCCAGCTTGGGGGAAAGAGTGAAACTCCAACTCAAAAGAAAATAAAAGAAAAAGAAAGAAAAACAAGAAGACCAAAAGGCAAAATTCATATAGTTGAGCATAAACAGGAATGGAAACGAGAGATTCCAGGAGCTAGGGTCAGAAGAAACAGAATGAAATGAACATTTGTTGCATGCTGGTTCTTTAATATTTGCTAGTATTTGCAAAAACAATTGTGGGATAGATTGTGATTTCCAATCAAAAGTAAGATCTAAACAGAGAACACCTAGACTTGACCAAAAAAAAAAAATTATCCTGGATAACGCAAAAGAAATTTAGTACACAGCACACACAGAGAAAAGTTTCCTGTAGGCTACTACTGAAACTGAATAAATAAACTCTGAAAAGAAAGGGAGTCTTTAGGTTCTGCTGGGGCTTTCTCATGAGCAAGTTTCACTCAGTGAATAACAGGAGTTGCTGATCTCTGATGGCACCCATTGATGAGACATCAAAAAAGAGCGTGCTGTCAGTATCCTGTTCTATCTACATCACCATTTGGTCAGGGATGCTGTTGTTCCATACTGATCTCTACAAACACTCCATTTTTAAAACAACTTTACTGAGGCACAATTTTCACTATGCAACAAAGAAATTAATATTTATATTTAATTTTCCCATTTTTGGTGTACCAGTAAATGAAATGTACTACGTTGTGCAACCACCACAATACTTCTGTTTGAGAGCGTTTTTATTGCCTTGATCAGATAGAGTTAATCCCCGTTTTTCATCCCATCTCATAATCTAGTTTTGTCTCTATAAATTTGATTTTTCTGAACATATTATGCAAGTGAAATAATACATTTTGTGATATTTTTGGGTGACTTCTTTCACTTAGCACAATGTTTTTGAAATTATCCTGGTTATAGCATGCATTAGTATCTCATTCTTTTTTATGGCTGAATGGCATTCCATTGTATGAATATACCCTCCCTTTTTTTTAAATTCAATCTTTACTTGGTTGATTTTCCCTTTTTGGCTGTTATGAATAATGCTGCTATGAACAACCTTATGAACAAAATGGACAGCATTCCTGCCAATATATGCTGGTGGTGAAGAGAAGGTAGGCATTGAGAAAAATAAAGAAGTAAATTACATGCTAGAAAATAATAAGTGCTATTGAAAAAATAAGCAAAGTAAAGTAAAAAGATCAATAGTTTGGAGGTGGGATTGAGAGGCAGATTGCAGGGATGAATAACCTCATGAACATACAACTTGCGTGGAGATGAGACATTGACCAAGAAGAGTTATGGAAAAGATCAGTAGTTTAGACCATATCTGGCATAAGACTAGAGGAGACGGTTAACATTTAGGACAGTAACAGACACAGGACATCCTTTTTCGAATCTCAGATCTGCTTCTGTGTTAAGATTCTGCACAGATGATTTTGTTTTTCAATATCACTATCTCTTCAATCCTACAATGAGGAATATTTACTAATATCGTTCAAGTCCATTCCTACTAATATATAGATAAATAATCCCCTTCAGCAAATCTCAACTCCTTAATAACTATATATATATAGTTATATATACACACACACATTAGTACAACAACTTTGAAAACATTACTGGATATGTTATTTGTCTTGAAAACCAGATGTTTCTTTAAGGAACTAATGCACGCAACCATCCAGTATCTACTTCACCAAACAAGACGGAGGAAAAAAGGGAAATTCAGAGAACTTAAAGGAAAATTTGAGATAGTTTCTAACAATTTTATAAAGGAATTTTTAAAAATAGTAAGGAGCCAAAAAGGGAATTTTGACTCTAATAAGGAAATGTGAATTACTAGAAATAGGCTACATTCAAGAAGGCAGGTGGAAGCAGGGAATTGTTGATTTCTACCTCTCACATACAAAAATGCTTAAGATCTGAAAAAGTAATCCTTGGAAACTTCAATCAACACATTTTAATTGGTATACATATGAAGCCATACAACGAAGTGGTTAAGACCAAGGACCTTAAATATAGATAAAATATATTTAGCCTACAACTAAGATGAGTGTTTTGGGGGTATATTATAAAAGAATTATAAGCCTCAATTTTGTGACTATACAATGAAAACGATAATAACAACTCCAAGGATTGTGCGGGTTGCATTAAATCCAACATATCTAACATGACTTATAAAGAGATTGGCACAATTCTGGCATAGAGAGAGTTTACAATAAATTGTATAGATTGTTACTGCTACTAATGTGAGGAAACATACTCCTGAGAGCATGAGATGCTTTTACACTCTTCAAAATAGGATTATTTAGTCCCTATTACTTCCAAACCGAAGACAATTAGTAGATAAGAAGACAATCTGAGCTGCTAAATAATCCCCTTCAGCAAATCTCAACTCCTTAATAACAAACACATGAACAGACTACCAAGATCCTCGTGTACTTTATCCCTCCCAGGGATATCTTGGAAAGCAGGAGGGAAGAAGGTAGGAAGAAAGGAAAGAAGGAAGGGAGGGAGGGAGGGAGGGAGGGGAAAGGGGAAGAGGGAAGGGAAAGAGAGAGGGAAGAAAATAAGCAAAGTACTCTGCCTGCCATCTATTTTATTTATATTTTTTTCCTCTTAGTGTCCATTTATCTCTTCAGTCTAATTAACCACTATGGGCAGCTTTGGAGACAGTGAATCAAAAAGAAACATTCATTTTTGAAGGAAAGCATTTTTTGTTCTCCTCTTCAAAGCACTAAAGTGTCTCTCTAAATTTAAGGATTGTGATGAGTACCTCTCACGCTGAAGCCAAATCAAACAATTCCCACAACTAATCTTGAGTAAATCTCTCTTTTTTAAAAACAGATTCAAACTCTAAGGAGCATACAGACTCTAACATACAGACTAGCATCCATTTTTTTTTAATTCTCAAATAGTCCAATACCCACTTGGTCAATAGTTAAATCCTTTTTTATTCCAGAATTTGTTACTACCCTGAGCCATTAACAGCCTTTTAATAATGAAACAATTTTATTGGTATGTTCCTATGAGAATTCTCAGAATAATTTTGTAATAAAATTTTCATTTATTATACTTTACTACAAACTAGGAGGTTGTGACAGCTCTTTCCAGGATGGTGACATCTAGCCTGAAAACTGAGTGACATGAAAGGCAGTAGCAATACAAAGCTTGAAGGTTAAAATGAGCTGTTTCAAGGTACATTTGAAAAAAAAGCTGGGTGCAGTGTCTCATACCTATAATCTCAGCACTTTGGGAGTCTGAGGCAGAAGTATCATTTGAGCTAAAGAGTTTGAGGTTACAGTGCCACTGCACTCCAGTCTGTGTGACAAAATGAGACCCTGTCTCTACAATAAATAAATAAAACAAAAATAATTTTAAAAGTCAGTGTGAGGTTGAGGCGGAAGAATCGCTGGAGCCCAGCAGGTCGAGGCTGCGGTGGCCGCAAGCGGCCACTGCACTCCAGTCTGGGTGACAGAGTGAGACTCCAACTCAAAAATAAAAATAAGAATAAAAATAAATAAATAATAAATAAAAGTCAGTGTGTATAAAATTCAGTGAGTAAAGCAAAGGGTAGTAGAAAAGTTTGCAAATGTAGGTAGGGATTAGATCATTAGGGCCACTCTGAGAAGAATTAACTGGTCAGGGAGACCAGTTGGAAGGATGTTGCATTTGTGAGCATGAATTGCTGGTGATTTTTCTAAACAGGGGGTATGGGAAAGCAAGAAAAACATACCGATTTGGGATGAATATATTGTTTTGTGATGTAATTTAAGTAGAATCATTAAGACTATTAACGAGTAGGAATTGGGAGAGTGGGATAAATTGAGAAATTAAGGATGACTTCTAGATTTGGAACTTAGCAAATACTTTGGCAGTGATGCCATTTACCAAAATACAAAAGACTAATTGAGAAGCAGACTTAAAATATCACAGAGGGGCCATCTTCACCATGCCATCTCCTGGCATTTTACATGATAACTGAACGATAGTTAGGTCACCCACATTTTGAGTTTGTACATTTAACTATTGTAAAACAACATTAATTCACTAGTTTGAGTGTTTAACTATAAAACACATTTATTTCTATACTACCACCTGAGAGGAAGGTTTTCAAGATGATGAAGGTGACCCTCAAACTGGATCTCCTTCTTTTCAAACTTTGCAGTGCTTATTCAGTGATCTTGAACGAATTCTTAGTCTCTTCGTACATCATTTTTTTACCTATAAAAGAAAAATATTAGTAGACTATACCTCATTGGGTAAGATTAAATATGTTAATACCTGTTGCCTCTGAACAGTACCTGGCACAAAAAAAATGCTTAAAATCTTATTATTACAAAAAAGAAATTTCTTATCATGTGTATTTGTTAACTGCCACATGATGAGCATGATAATGTTGTTCTGTGGACTTATTGCTTGTCAACTCAGGGGGCATTCCCTAAAAACTTGACTCCCTACTCATACTATGACAGTTGTTCTTTGGTCACCTTCTCTAGACCACATTTAATTATATCATGATAAAAATAGCTAGCACTATTTTGATTAGTGTACTATGCTGACAAAGAATGTTTATACACAATTTCATTTATCTCAATAATTCTCTGAAACAAGGTTCATAATTCCTATTTCACAAATAAAATAACCCCTGAGGTTTAGAGGGTTAAAAAAAAAAAGACCAAGCAGAAACACAACCAGTAAGTTTCTAGATCTGGTACTAAATTTGGAACTATATGAGTGTATAATTGTGATGTAATTACTTAATGTGATTACTTCCAGTTAATTCTGAAATCTCATATTTCATGTATCAGTGGACAATTATATTGCTCTTAAGGGAGCAGAATATTTATTTCTTCTATCAAAATGACCACACCCCTCTTCATGAAATATTTTCCCACATACCTTCACTTCTAGAACTCTGTTGAGGCCCTTTCTCTCAGCCAGTTCACTCATCTCTTTCCCTACAGCAGAATTTCCCACAATGCCTCTAACATTCCATAGGTTGACCTTGTCACTCTTTTCTTCTCTGAAAGATGCATGTGGCTTCACCCCATTCTGAGTCTTTCCCATGCAACCTAGCTCTAAAACTAACATTCAAGAATCCTTGATCTTCTTTAAAGATAGTCTTTTTAGCACCCATGGACACCAAGAGAGCCTGCAAAGTCATGAAAGCTAATGTGCTCGTGATAGCAAAATGGAGTCTAGAAAAGTTATTTTCTGCAAAGGCACACAGGAGAACCAAGTTTTGTGTTTTCTTTTTTTCTTATCATGTGTATGTGTGTGTGTGTGTGTGTGTGTGTGTGTGTGTGTGAGAGAGTGAGAGAGAGAGAGAGAGAGAGAGAGAGAGAGAGAGACTCGGGTGATAGAAGATGTTAGAAACATGTGTTATTCAACTTCTTTAGGATCAATTAGCCTAATTCCTGATTTTCCTGGACAAAGAATAGCAAGGTGCATAGAGTTTGAATGTTTGAGCTCTTTTGTACTTCCTCTCCCCCCTACATACACACACACAACTCTAATGATGAAAATAACTTTTCTAATATTGCCTATCAGACGATAGAATAAAATAATGGAAACATAATCTCTCTATATTTATGAACAAATATGTAAATACAGGAAAACTTTTTATAAAAATCAGGCTAGGCGCAGTGGTTCATGCCTACAATCCCGGCACTTTGGGAGGCCCTGGCAGGTGGATCACTTTAGGCCAAGCATTTGAGACCAGTATAGGCATCATAAAGAGACCACATCTCTAATTTTTAAAAAAATAAATTAGCTAGGTGTGGTTGTGTATAACTTTAGTCCCAGCTACTTGGAAGGCTGAGGCAAGATGATCATTTGAGACCAAGAGTTTGAGGCTGCAGTGACCTGTGATCATGGCATTGTACTCCAGTCTGATGGACAGAGCAAGATCCAGTCTCTAAAAACAACAACAATAACAACAACAACAACAACAATATCATCAGTAGGAAGCTAATGTGGGGCAAAGTTGAGGGAAGATAGAGAATCTGGCTCTGGAAGGTGAGAAAAGAATGAGGAGAAAAATGTGACTGCTAAAATTAATGTTTTGGAATTACAACAGGAACTCACAAAGATAGATGGAGAGGACAAAAGAAAGAAAGATCATGGAAATTTTCAGGTGGGGTAAGATAGAGTGATACATATTCATTTTTATGAAGGTATGCAATATTAGAATATCATTTATAACAAAATTTACCATTATTCTCAAGATACAAACTGTAGACTGAAGAGCCCAGAGAAATCTTGGCTGATGAGGCATGATTTAAATAAAGATTGAGAAACCTTACTTTAGAAAAGCTATGTGTTCAACTAATTAAATGAATATTATAAATAAATCATTTGATTAAAAGTTGTCATCAAGTACATTTTCTTGCTCATTATAGGAAAAGTTATAAATTGCTCAGCAGCATCCTTTGTGTAAATTATGATTTTTCTCTATAAAAGAAGAAAATTTTTAAAAAGCCACAACCTCTAAAATTCTTTTATCTTAAACTAGTGCCCCATGCTGCTTGCACTTAGCATGATGAATGATTGCTGATTATGTGAATAAGGTCAATTGAATAGGAAAGAAAGGTAATTGTGTCTTACATGCTTAGAATATATCTCTTGAAGAACTTGGTTTTCTATAATGGCTGTTTCTACTGAGATCATTTCCTGCAATTATCAACAGATCTGAAATTTCAGAGTTCAGTTCTTTCTTTCTTTCTTTTCTTTTCTTTTCTTTTCTTTCTTTCTTTCTTTCTTTTTTTTTTTTCATTTTTAAGACCAGGAGAGCAGGATAGCACAGTATTAAGAATTATGCTTAATACTTGACTTGCAAGACTATCAAGGCTTTAATTCTGGCTCTTCAACCTGACTGTTCTGTGATCTTGGTCTTGGTGAAGTCAATTCGACTTCTAACCCTCAGTTTCTTATATACAATATTCAGAGGCATAGCAGTGACTTTATATACTGTTTGTAAAGATGAAATGAACTAAAGCAAGTAAAAATATTTACAATAGTGCCTAGACAAAATGTTAACAGTTATTTTCATCTGCTTTCTTTTCTCCTTCAAATGTACTTTGTATATTCCAATAAAATGAAGAAAATGCTGTGGCTTGTGTATTTTCTTCTCTCTAAGCGCAGCACAATATTTTATGTTAGAACAAATTCTGGGTCCACAGTATGCTGGTTGAATGAGAATGGGAAAAGTATTTAACCTTTATGAGTCATGATTCTCTTATTTGTAGAGGATTTATTGAGAATTAAATTCCCGGTGGATTACTAGTAAACACAGAGGAGATTTTTTTTGTCTTTTTACTTAGTCTTTCTTCCCTAATTATTGTTTTTATTACAACAGTAATAGTTGTTACAATGTTTTAATATTTCATAATTTAGAACACAAAATTCCAAGATAGCCAACATTTCCTCATTCCAGTATGGAAGCTATGATATTCTGGGTGGCTGCAACAAGTACACAGGTAAAATAATATGCCAGGCAGTGGGTATCACTTAAGGAAAATATTAGTAACTATAACAAATAAGCCCCACAAATGTCAGTGTTTTAACGCACTAAAAAGTTATGTTCTCACTCAAAGTATAGTTGACATTCTTAATCAGTAGAAAAAAACTCTTCTAAGCAAGATTTTAGGTACCTGAGGTCATTCCATCTTGGAAGGTATCTTAGATTGCCATGCTCATCGGCATCTTGAAAGAAAGGCGAGTGCATGGAGAATCGTACAGGGAGTATTTGTTATGGGTTAAGCTAGACTTCAGTCATATGAACTCAGCTAAGGAGAGGAGGATAGAAAATGTTACCTAGGTATTAAGTACAATAAAAAAAGTTGTGCTATTTTATTATTTAATTACAGGAGTTCATAATACATTCAAGATACCAATCCTTCATTAATCATATGAACTGCAAATATTTTTTTCCCTGTCTGTGTTTTGACTTTTCTTTGTCTTTATGATGAAGTTTGACATAGAGAAGATTTTGATTTTGATGAATTTCTACTTATCAGTTTTCCTTTATATTCAGTACTGGTTTCTTTATGTCATCCAAAAAATAGGGCTATTCGGAGATTGTGTAAACATTATGCTAACTTCTTCAGGAAGTTTAAGCACTTATGTTTAGATTTATTATCTCTCTTTGTATGAAGAAATGTATAAGGTTCTAATTTTTATATTTAATTTTTCATCACCATGTGTTGAAAGAATATACTCTTTCTTCTAAGTTAACTTGGAAATTATTGAAAATCAATTGACTTTAAATACCAGTTATCTATTGCTGGATAACAAATTACCCCAAAGCTTAATGGTAACTAGCGTCTGAATGTATTCCCAAAATGTGTGTGTTGAAAATTTAATCCCCAGTGCAACACTTTTGGCAGATAGGGCCTTTTGGAAAGTGTTCAGGAGTGAAGACTCCACTTTCAGGAATGGATTCATGCTGCTACAAAAGGGCTTGTGGGAATGGATGTCCTTTCTCTTGTCCCTCCACCTTCATCCATGTGAGTATACAGCATTCCTCCCCTCACAAGGATGTAGCAACAAGGCCTCTGCTGGCACCTTGATCACATATACCCAGCCTCCAGAATTGTGAGGTAATACATTTCTGTTCTTAATAAATTACCCAATCTATGGTATTCTCTTATGGCAGCACTAAACAAACCAAAACAATGACTTCCTATGTCACAGGTTTTGTGGGTTGAGATCTGGGAGTGGTTTACCTGGACTATTCCGCCTCAGTGTTTCTCATGAGAGCAGTCAAACTATTGGCCGGGCTGCCTTTATCAAAAGACTTCCTGATATTGAAGGACCTGCTTCCAAGTTGAGATAGGAATTTTCTTGTGCACTTTTCTATCTTCTCTCCTCTAATCCACACACATGCCCCAAATATATGGGACTGGGCAAGGTCCTATTTCCTCTCAACCACCCTTCCCTGTCTGTCTTCTACCCCTACTTGTGTAGCCTTGAATGTATGGGTTTCTTTTTAACTTTCAGATATGATGTCTTTTGGAGAAATAATTCCATCCATAATGATAAAAGTTTGAAGAATAGGGAATATTGAGGTAAGATACATTTTTTATATCTGTAGACTTTTAAATTTTGTAGTCTCTCTTATTATTTATCCCCTATCATTTCTTCTATTATTGTTAGATGTCTGCCTCTATCAGAGCTTTTCTTTCTATATTGCTTCTAGTTTGTAAATCTGAATTGCTATGACACAGAAAATCACATACGTGTACTTAACTGATTAAAATTCAAAGATCTGCACTAGTTCTTAGGCTTTTTAAAATACTCATATGACTATTCACAAATAATTATAATGATTGTAATGATTATACATTTTTTGTAATTAGGCTTGTACATTATGAGAGGGGTCCCAAAAAATGGAATTATTTGTTGAAGGATGGACCCCTTGTAGTACAGGCCTCCTGCTCTAGGTAAGTGTTCTAGGAACACATTAACATCAGTAGCAGCCGGGATCGATGGCTCAGCCTATAATCCCGCGCCTTTGGGAGGCTGAGGTGAGTGGATTGCCTGAGCCCGCAGGTTCGAGACCCACCTGGGCAGCGAGACCTCATCTCTACAATAAATCAAAAAATCAGCCGGGCGTGGTAGCGCATGCCTGTAATTCTGGCTACTCGGAAGGCTGAGGCAGAAGGATGGCGCAGTCAGCAGGTCGAGGCTGCGGTGGCTGGGAGCGGTCACTGCACTCCAGTCTGGGCGACAGAGCGAGACTCCAACCCAAAACAAACAAACAAACAAACATCAGTACCAACTAGCATTATTGTGAGAGGGTACATTCAGATTCAATGAATTTTTGTGAGGTTTTTTTCTTTTGAGTCTTTCAATATGTTTTCCCATTTCGTTTCATTATGGGTGATTTACATGAACAACCTGCCCACACTGCACAGACTGTTCAGTTTTTGATCAAAATCAGCATGAACTCCATGTCCTACCCTCCCTATTCACCTGTTCTTGCCTGAGTGACTATTTTTGTTGTTGTTTGCCTGATGAAACAAGCCCACAAAGAGAAACGTTTTGTCAATGTGGAGGAGGTGAAACAAAAAAACAGCAAAATCACTAAAAGACATCAAAATTGATGAGTTCACAAACTGTTTGGTCCAGTGGAAAAATCATCTCCATAGGTGTATTGCGTCCATCAAAGAGTACTTTGAAGGTAACTGAAGTTTAAACATGTAAGAATAAATACATAATTTTTAATGAATAAATTTAGGGTTTTTTAGGTCCCCATATGTTTTTACTCCTAAGCATTAAGCTCAATGAAAATAGAAACTATGCTCTGTTTTAATTGTAGATCTTTTACTTAACACATGAAAAATAAATAAATATTTGCATTATACTGGATTTCATAGAGTTGAGAGTATTTAAAAAATTTAATAAGAGATAGTGCCTCATTTCTGTGAGTTTTCAAAATATAATACCAGCAGGCTCATTTTTATCCCAGTGATATTCCTATTAATCACAATATTTTTAGAATAATACACTACTTGTGGCAAATCTTTATCATATTGAGTATAGGATTAAGATTGCTATTAAGATTCAGCAGCTGGGCTCAGTGGCTCAGCCTGTAATCCCGTGCCTTGGGAGGCTGAGGTGAGTGGATTGCCTGAGCCCATGGGTTCGAGACCCGCCTGGGCAACTTGGTGAGACCTCATCTCTAAAATAAATCAAAAATTAGCTGGGCGTGGTAGCACGTGCCTGTAGTTCCAGCTACTTGGAAGGCTGAGGCGGAAGGATCGCCGGAGCCCAGCGGGTCGAGGCTGCTGGAGTAAGACTCCAACTCAAAAAAAACAAGCAAACAAAAAAAAGATTCAGCAAATTTCATCTAGTATCTACAAGGATTCAAGCGCACCAAAAGAAAAAAAAAAAAAAACAGCCCCATAAAAAGTGGGCAAAAGACATGAATAGACTCTTCTCAAAAGAAGATATACTGGCAGCCAACACACACATAAAAAAGTGCTCAGCCTCACTCATCATCAGAGAAATGCAAATCAAAACCACAATGAGATACCATCTAACCCCAGTAAGAATGGCCATCATTAATAAAACAACAACAGATGCTGGCGGCGAGGATGTGGAGAAAAAGGAATGCTTCTACACTGCTGGTGGGAATGCAAATTAGTGCAACCTCTTTGGAAGACAGTGTGGCTTCTTCTGAAAGAACTAGAAATTGATCTTCCATATGACCCAGCAATTCTTTTATTGGGAATATACTCGGAGGAACTCAAATCATTCTACAAAAATGATACCCGTACACGTATATTTGTTGCAGCCCTATTCACAATAGAAAAACATGGAACCAACCATGTTGCCCATCGAAGCTGGACTGGATTAAAAAAAGGTGGTACATATACACAACAGAATGTTTTACCGCCATAAAGAAGGACAAACAAATGGACTTCACAGCAACTTGGATGGATTTAGAGTCAATCATACTCAGTGATCTATCACAGAAACAAAAAAAAGAGTACCATGTGTTCTCACTCATAAATGGACCCTGAACATCTACTGTAATACTATAACAAAGGGATTGGCAGTAGTGGGAAACTGTCAGGGGAGGAGTAGTGGGATTGGCAGTTAAAATAAACTGCTAGAGGAGGGAGGGGCATACGTCATCAACAAAGGTACCTGTATAATCAACGTTTGTATACCTAACCCTGAATTGTACCCCACGTCTTTATAATAAAAAAGATTCAGCATATTTAATTTTCCAATTAATGCTATAGACAGTAAAGTGAGATTTGAGGTGTGAAATCTTTATAGATTTTGATGTTTCTAAATTTATATAACTTTACTTTGACTTGAAAGAAACCCCAGATAGTCCTAAACAGAAGTTATATATGCGATTCGAAGGTGGGTTACTTGGATACATGTATTCAGAATCGGGGATATTTAAGTGACAGAATTTGTGTTTTAAAATTGACTAATGTGTATATTTCCAGTTAAAGTCTGATATTGTTTAATTTTCAAAGATTTAGGTCTCAAGTTGCCGAAGTTAAATATTTTATATTCCTTTCATTCTAAATATAGAGCATCTCTCATTCAACAACCTACCCAAGATATAACTAAAGAAAGATCTGGCAATTTCGTGTCTTTTCATTAAAATTATACACTTTTGTAAGGGCTAAATTACTTACACATATTAAACAGATATTACTAATACCATAGCTGAAAGATAATGCATAATATGTGCTAGGATATGCAAGTTGAAATATTTATTAGGTTTTCTAAACACTGTGAAAGTATCTAGACGTGAAATGCCCTTGGAGAACTTTAGGCAGTTATAGAAAGAAAAGCCGGATAAAATGCTATCTCAGTCCATGGTATTTTGTCTTGATATAGGATTGCCAGATTTATGAAATAAAAATGAGACACCCAGTTCAGTATGAATTTGAAAAAATCACTGGATAGTTATTTATAAAATGAATATTTATATTTATAAAATACAATAGAAATATAATTGAGTTAATAATATGCAATACTGGGGATAATTTTGTGGTAAACTGTCAATCCTGTGTATCTTGCAACTATACTTTGAGCATAATATACATATTTTATCGGATACAATCATATTTTTTAATTTTTACTGTGATATAATTCACATGCAATTTACTCCTTTTTAGCGAATAATTCAGTGGTTTTGAGTATTTCACAGAGTTTCATAACCACCACTCCAATAAATTTTAGAGCTTTTTGTCACCATAAAAATAATACTATACTCATTACCTATCAATCATCATTCTTACTCACTCCCACACCATCCCAATTAGTGGTGGCCCTAGGCAACTACTTATCTACCTTATATTTCTGAATTTGTTTATTCTAGGAATTTCATATAAACAAAATAATAAAATATGTGATCTTTTATGACTGGATATTTTCACTTAGCATTATGTTCTCAATTACTTTTTCCTGTTCTAGCTTAGATCAGTACTTTAAAACTTTATTCTTTCTATTGATGAATAATATTCCACTGTATGGACTACCAAAATTCAGGTATCCATTTATCAGCTGATGGGCATTTGAATTCTTTCCATTTTTTGTTTTTTGCTATTATAAATAATGCCATCAAAAACTTTGTATACAATTTTTGTAAGCATGAAAATTCTGGTTCATGCGATAACTCTATATTTAAATTTTTGAGGATCACACACAATGTTTTGCAAAGCATCTACACCATTTTAAAAACCCAGTCATATTTCATGGGGATTCCAGTTTTTCTATATCCTCACAAGCACTTATTACCTGTCTTTCTGATTATAGCAACCCTATTGGGTGTGAAGCTAGTGTATTTATTTATTTATTTATTTATTTATTTATTTATTTATTTGAGTTGGAGTCTCACTCTGTCCGGCGATCCTTCCGCCTCAGCCTTCCGAGTAGCCGGAATTACAGACATGCGCTACCATGCCCGGCTGATTTTTTTATTTATTGTAGAGATGAGGTCTCATTGCCCAGGCGAGTCTCGAACCCGCGGGCTCAGGCAATCCACTCACCTCAGCCTCCCAAAGGCGCGGGATTACAGGCTGAGCCACCGAGCCCGGCGAAGTTAGTGTATTTTATTTTAAAGTCTCTTTTGTCTGACATTGCGATAACTACTCCAGCTTTCTTATAGATGTTATTTACATGGTAGTGTCTTCCATCCTTTTATTCTTTTACTTTTAATCTACTTATATATTTGATGATTTCTCCAGTAGACAGCATATTTTGGGATCATAGTTATGTGCCAAGTCTGCTAATCTCTGTCTTGTAAATCGAAATGTTTAATTAATTCATCCTCAAATTTATTATTAATATGGTTGGACTATATTAATATGGTCTGTAATTTTGCTTTTTAGAAATCTATGTCTAATGTATTTTTGCTGCTCTTTTTCTACTTTACTGGTTTCATTTAAATTAAGTCAATATTTTCTAATGTGATATTTTAATTTCTTAAAAGAAATTAAACTCATTTATAAAATAGTTTTAGATTGCTTTCTTATTGGTTGCAATATGCCTTACAATATACACCTTAACTTTTGAGACTCTATTTCACATGTATAGTAACAGAATTCCGTTGAGATATAGAAGCATTACTTCTTTATAGCTCTATTTATTTTCCCCATCTTACTCAATTATTCCTATGTATATTTCAACTACATATGTTACAAACAAAACAGTATATAAACATTGTTATTATTTTATATAATACCATGTCTTTTTAGGAGAGAAGAAAGGAGAGTAAGTGAATATCAGTGTTGCAATGGTAACGCTGTTATTTGCCATTTCTGTTACTCTTCATTTTTTCCTATGGATTCAAGTTGTTATTTGGTGTCACTTTATTCCTTCAATACAGGTTTGCACCAGTTGTTGCTTTTGTGCTGTTATTGTGAAATGTATTGATTTTCTATATATTATATGCCCAGCAATATTATTAGACACATACTGCTTTATGCAGTTATTCAAATTAGTTAAGAGAAAATAAGAGATGAAAATTCAATTTAATGCCTTTTATAACTATTATCTACATAATTACTTTTATAAATGCTCCAGGCTGGGTGGTTCATGTCTGTAACCCCAGCACTTTGGGAGATGGAGGTAAGAAAATTGCCTGAACTCAGGGGTTCCAGACCCGCCTGTGCAACATGACGTGACCTCGTCTCTACAATAAATCAAAAAATTAGCCAGGCATGGTAGCGTGTGCCTACAGTTCCAGCTACTTGTAAGGCTGTGGCGGAAGTATCATCTGAGCCCAGCAGGTTGAGGCTGCAGTGGCTATGAGTATGCCACAGCACTCCACTCTGGACAACAAAGTAAGACTCCAACTCAAAAAAATAAAACAAAATAAAATAAAGTAAATGTGTCACATATATACACATACACATACGAATCCTAATATATTCAATTTTCTGTTTAGTGCCAATTGCTATTATTATTAGCTTAAAGAATTTTCTAAATGTATCTTATAAGGTAGGTATGGTAACAACAAATTCTCTCAGGTTTTGTTTGCTTGTTTGTTTTGTTTTAAATTATCTGAGAATGTCTTTTGCCTTCATATTTTGAAAAATGTTCTGGATAGAAAATTTTGGATTGACTTTTCTTCTTGTTTTCTTTCTTTTTTTTATCTTGCAAACATTTCATCCTACTCCCATCTAATTTTTATTATTTGTAATAATAATTCAGCTGTTAGTATTATTGGAGTCCCTCCATATATGAAGAATTGTTTTTCTTTTGCTGTTCTCAGCATTTCTTCTCATTCCTTGACTTTCAACATTTTGACATATATTTGTGTTTGGATATTTTTGAGTTGATTCCTCTTGGAGTTCCCAAGAGTGTATGAAAAGATTGTTTTGCACCAAATTTGAAAATTTTTCAGCCATTTTTTGAATATGTTTATCTGATTTTTCTTCTGTTTTTACCATTATGTGCTTGCTGTTGTGCTTAATGATGTCCCACATTTCTCTGTGGCACTGTTCTTTTTTCTTTATCATCATTGTCTGTCTTCTCCAGATTATATCACTTTTACTGGTCTATCTTGACGTTGGTTGATTCTTTTTTCTTGTTCCTTGCAGTTAAGCCCTTTTTATTTCACTTGAGCCCATTTAGTGATTTTTTTTCTTTCAGTTATAATACATTTTAACTCCAGAATTTCCATTTGATTAATCTTTATACTTGCTATTTCTTCACGGGTACTCTTTATTCAATAAGAAAGTGTCATAATGTCTTCCTTTACTTTATTTGTTTGTTTGTTTATTTACTTCTTTATTTGTTTTAAAAGTGTGTGGTTCAAGTCAAGATTGGGTACATAAGTGGTTTATGAGTTCAAGTCAAGTCAAGTCAAGATTGGGTACATAAGTGGTGAAGTTTGTGCCTCTCATGGGATCTCACTTCACCAGGACTAAGACCAGGCACCCTTGTTGAATTTATTTGCCCTTCTCCCTTCCTTGGCAGTGTCCCGCTACTGCCAATCCCTTTCTTGTAGTATTATGCTAGATGTTCAGGATCCACTTGTAAGTGAGAACATGTGGTACATAGTTCTTTGTTTCTGCGATAGCTCACTGAATGTGATAGACTCTAAGCCCAATCAAGTTGCTGAAAAGTTCATAACTTGTCCTCTATGGCTGCATAATATTCCATTATGTACATATAACACTTTTTTAAAAAATCCAGTTACTTTCAATGGGTAGCATGTTTTTTCCCCGTGTGTTTGCTATTGTGAATAGTGATGCAATAAATATGAGTGTACAGGTATATTTTTTTTGGAATGATTTGAGTTCCTCCAGTTATATTCCCAGAAGGAAGGCTGCTGGGTCATACAGAAGGTCAGTTTCTTGTTTTTTAGAAATTGCCACACTGTTTTCTATAGAAGTGTTTCCTTTTCTCTGTATCCTCGCCAGCATTTGTTCTTTTTTGTTTTATTAAGGATGGTCATTCTTACTAGAGTTAGGTGATATCTCAATGTGGTTCTGATTTGCATTTCTCTGATGATTTGTGAGGCTGAGCATTTTTTCATGTGTCTCTTGGCTGTTTATATGTTTTCCATTGAGAAGTGTCTATTCATGTCTTTTGTCCTCTTCTAAATGGGGCTGTTTGTTTTTGTTTTGTTTACTTTTCACATTTGAGTTCCTTATAGACTCTGGAAGTTAAACCTTGTCAGATTTATAGTTGGCAAATATTTTTTCCCTTTCTGTGGGCTGCCTCTGCACTGTCTTGATGTTTTCTTTTGCTTTGAAGAAGCTTTTCAGTTTGATAAGATCTCACTTGTCTATCTTATCTCTCATGTCATGGGCTTTTGGGGATTTGATAGAAATTTGTTGCCTATTCAAATAACTGTAAGGGTGGCTCCTGCATTTTCTAAGATTCTTATAGTTTGAGGTTTATGTATAATTCCTTGATCCATTTAGAGTTGATTTTTGTGTATGGTGATAGGTAGGATTCTTGTTTCATTCTTCTGCATGTGGTCAGCCAGTTTCCCCAACATCATTAACTGAAAAGGTTCTCTCTCCAGTGGTTGTTGGTGAAGGCTCTGTCAAAATGAGTTGGTTGAGAAATTGAGGTTTTGCTTCCAGAATTTCTATCTTATTCTATTGTTCTATATGCCTGTTATTGTACCAATACCAGGCAATTTTGATTATTGTAACCTTAAATTAAAGTCTGAGAGAATGATACCTCCCACTTTGTTTCTTTTGCTGAGGATTATTTTGGCTATTTGTGGTCATTTTTGTTTCCATATGAACTTCTGTATTGTTGTTTCCAGACCTGTCCTTTACTTCTTTAAGCATGGTATACACTAATTATTTAGCCATATTTTAAATAGCTGATTTGAACTCTTAATCTGCTTGTTCTGACAACTGTGCTGGCACACAAACAAATTCTGTTACCTTGTTTTTCTTGCCTATAGGTCAAATTTCACCTTTCTTTTATTTTTTTTTCTCATGTCTCTTTTGTGTGAAAAGAAACTCTGGATACTAATCTCCTTCTATGAGTGTGGTTCTATTGTTGATTTCTTCTTGGTTTGTTTATTAGCTTAGTATGACTGAACTATTTCAGTGAAGTCTATTTTATCTGTAGGGCACAGTCTCTGATTATTCTTTACAGAAGATGTAGCTTTGGACATATACACAGCCACGTCAATTCCCCTCCCAACCATTCCCAATGTGTCCAGAGGTGCTATATAGGATCTTTTGAACTCTTTCCATCAACTCCCTGCAAAGCTTCAAACTGTCTGCCTCTAAGTGTCTCCCACCTAGCATTTAGCCTCCACTAATGGTAGCTGATTTCATTATCATTTTTGACAACATCGTGGGACATACATCTCACCACAGTCTGATCCATTTAGGCTTTAACCTCTGGAGATAGTCTTTGAGGCCAGTCTTTAAAGCTTGCTCATACCATAAGCAGACTCTCATTGATTGTTTATTTTCCTGGACCCCTATGTTACCTTTCTAGTTGATCTACTACTTCTTCTTTTCTTTTTTTTCTTTTTCTTGTTTTCTTTTCTTTTCTTTCTTTCTTTCTTTCTTTCTTTTTTTTTTTTTTTTTTGCTGTCATGGTAGTACCAAACCTCCCCTAGTTGCTCACTATCATAATCTCCATTGCTTCCATAAACGTTCTTAGACTTGAACTCTCCTATATTCTGATTCAAATAAAGTCAGTCTCCTCAGAGAGAACTCTCTCTCTTCTTATGACTATTTTTTTCCCCTGGGGAGAAACTCTGTGTCACTTTTCTGACTGGTGATGAAGACAGTGTCCATTTCTCTCAGAATGATACCCCTACTATTTGAGCAAGAGTAGTAGCCCTTGTTCTTCTCTACTTCTTTCCAGTGTGGAATCTCCACCCTAGGAATGAGCTGAGGTGAGAATAATCCGGACCCATTATTCTTAGCCTGCCATATCTAGGTTACAGCATTTGCCTAAAGAGTGGAGTTAAGTGGTAGAAGGGAGTCTCAGGCCTCCTTACTAAAATTGCCTGGAATTGCTTCAGCACCATAATGCTGGTGTTGGGGTGATGAGACATGTCAGAGGACCACCTCTTCTAGGGAGAGACTTTATCTTTATATAGATAACTTATGGGAAAGGGAACCCTATCATTTGGTTTATCTGTTTGGGGTAGTATCTGTCTCATTCATTTTGGAGCTGAGGACTCAGGCACAGCTCAGATACCACAAACTCTCACCATTCTTACTGGGATATAGTGGATTTTCTTAAACAAATGTTATCCATTTGCTGCACGCCCTTAGGAAAATGTCAGCAAATTAAATGTGTGTGTGTGTGTTTTTTTTTTAATAAAGTTTGTCAGTTATGCTTGTTTCATTGGAAAGTGGGTCTGCGTAGCTTCTCATGATATTAGTCCAGATGAGCTTCCCCTTGCAATCTTATCTTCAGGTATTTTTCATGTTTTTGCTTGTCTGAATAATTGGAGGCATGACAAAAATAGATTAATTATTATACCTGTGAAGAAAATGAATTTAACGTGAAAAGGAAATATCTGCTTGCTATACCTGTCTTGACTATCACATTAAAATGCTAGCAATGGATAAATTCAATGTTTCCAAAACTTCATTTCTGAAATATATTTGAGCTCAGTTATTTACTGAGTGTCTATTATTTTCCCAGCCATTTGATAGCCAAGGAAGGATTTAATTACCAGGAAAACTAAGAATGAATATTACACATAAAGGTGACAGTTCAAATTGGTTCAATTTCAAAAATTCAAGGGTACATAATGAGCACGATGAGGTCAAATAAATGAACTTAGTGAGAAGATTCAGTTCTGAGTGTAAAGTGGTAGTCAGCTACCCAGATGCTTCCAGGTCCTTGAGATAATAAGATCAATTCATACACTTGATGTTTTAATAAAATAGATTCGAATGCCTTAATACTCTACCTCTTAGGTAGTGGCAAACTGACATCTTTCTTAGTATCACTGGAGATATTGTGGGTACCTATCACTCCAGTATCCAACTTCTCATGAGTTCTTGATTATTTCTCACTCTTTACCTACTGTGCTCCTTATGTGTCTGCCACAGTGAAAGTAGGTACCACTTTCCTGCTCCCACTAATATACATATATATATGTATGTATGTATGTATGTATGTATATACACACACACACACATTGCCATAAAACTATGGAGTAACACTTTATCAAAGTTTATTGAAGAGTGGAGGAGATATATACCATAGTCAACTTACATTTAATTATTTTTTAACCTGTTTTTGAAAGTCTATCAGCTTTATTCCCCTTTGGATAAGTGATTTACATCCATTTTAATAGTTTCTTAGTTTCTTATTTGACTTCTACTCCTCTGTCTCCTTCACATATTTATATCCTCTTTTTTTATTCAAGCAAGTAAATTATAGTTCTATCTCACTCCACATCACCCAAACAGTAATAACCAGTGTATGCAATGGGATGTGTTATTTAAAAGATGACTTTCTTTTTCTAAAACAATTTCTGTAGTCAACTCTGATAATAGCCATGTTTCTCTCTATTAAATGGACACTTTTCTTAAGTACTAATAACAATTTATGACTCACTAATATAGTTTATTCGATGAGTAGGAGGTTAAAAGTATCTTGCAGAGAAGACAATACAGAGATAAATAAGACATGGTCCTTACCTTCAAACAACCCACATTGTTAGGAAAGAGATAGTTACATGCATCATTAACTATTAATAGGAGAAAGTATGAGTAATGAAATGTATCTTTTAAAAAACCTGGAGGCTTCTGAATAAAATGCCTTTGTTGTTATTGTGAGGCCACATTTTAAATTCTAGTTACAGGTCCATAGTAGTTGCAATTTAAAAATAATAAAAACTACAAAATATACATCCTTGAGGCCCAGAAGATGAATATATGGGTAATCTGGAGTTGGGGGTTAAAATAAACAAAGCTCAACTTTTGCAGTGTGGTAAAATAGATATGCCAAATATGAGGTATAATGCTTGAAATTAGCTGCTGGCATGGTTGTCTTAAACCACCAAGGCTAACAGCATTTCTTCAGTGGCTGAGGAGGGTAACAGTTTCACCGCCAGGACATTAGCAATTTTCTTTTGTCCTAGTGATTATATCATCAATATACTTAATATCACCAAGAAAGTTACCTTGCACTACATTATAAGATATAAGATACAGCTGTCAACTGGTGATGCTATCAAACCTAGATGGGTTAACCACAATGTCCCTAGATATTTGAGTAGATATGAGTATGGGTAGTGAGAGTATAAGTAAAGATATAAAGAATTAACTCTAAGTGGATCAAAGACCTAAAAGTAAAACTTTAAACTATAAGAATCTTAGAAAATGCAGGAGACACCCTTATGGAAATTGGAACTGGCAACCAATTCTTGATCAAAACCCCAAGTGCCCATACCATAAGAGATAAGGTAGACAAGTGGAACCTCACTAAACTGACTAGCTTCTGCAAAGCAAAGTATACCATCAAGAGAAAAGAGAGACAGCTCACAGAATGGGAAAAAATATTTGCCAACTGTGTATCTGACAAAGACCTAACATCTAGGGTCTACAAGGAACTCAAATGCACCAAAAGAAAAAAAACAAAGAGCCCCATTAAAAAGTGGGCAAAAGACATGAATAGACACTTCTCAAAAGAAGCTATATGGGCAGCAAACAGACACACGAAAAAGGGCTCAACCTCACTAATCATCCAAGAAAAGCAAATCAAAACCACATTGGGATATCACCAAAACCCAATAAGAATGGCCATAATTAATAAAACAACAACAGCAGATGTTGACAAGGATGCAGAGAAAAATGAACGATTCTACACTGCTGGTGAGAATGCAAACTAGTGCAACCTCTTTGGAAGACAGTGTGGCGATTTCCAAAAGAACTAGGAATTGACCCTCCTATGACCCAGTAATCCCCCGACTGGGAATGTACCCAGAGAAGCTCAATTCATACTACAAAAAAGATACCTGCACACGCATGTTTGTTGCAGCTCTATTCACAATAGCAAAAACATGGAACCAACCATGTTACCCACTGAAGCTGGAGTGAATTTTTTAAAAATGTGGTACATATGCACAATGGAATATTATGCAACCATAAAGAAGGACAAACATATGGACTTCATAGCAACTTGGATGGATTTAGAGTCTATCATACTGTGGATAGACTGTTCTATGATAGAACAATGGATTTAGTGTTCTATCATAGAAACAAAGAACAGAGTGCCATATGTTCTCACTCATAAGCAGACCTTGAACAATTACCACAATACTATAAGAAAGGGATTGGCAGAGGTGGGAAAATGCCAGGGAGGGGCAGGATTGGCAGTAGAGGGAAACCACCAAGGAATGGAGGGGCACACCTCATCAACAAGGGTACCTGCATAATGAACATTTGTGTACATAACCCTGAATTGTACCCTGCATCTTTAAAATAAAAAATAAATAAATAAATTAATTAATTAAAAAGAAAGAAACCCACTAAAGATAAAATATGAGTTACATACATGATTTAAAACACATATTTTTTAAAATACAAAAAAATACTACAAAAGATAGATTTCAACATGTACTGGAAACTTTACTATTATCCAAGATACAATAACAGGAACTGCATTTAGTCTCTCACCTGAAACAATGAAAACACTAAAAAATATATATTCATGGTTTTCTAAATCTTGAGTATTAGGCATGTAAACAGTACCTAGATGGATTTTTTTTCCTCCTCAGAAAAATCTTCTGACATCCATTTTCATCTGATTTTTATGATTCTATGCTTATTTTTCATATTTATTTTCAGAGCACTTTTTTTCTAACATTTTAGAATTTGTTCTCATCTTTTCACAATACCAATTTTTCACCCACTAGTCCAATACTTATATTTACAGAAAAAGCTACACAGATTTCTTCTTTCTCTGTTTTCTGTCCACATGAGCAAAATTTCCTCTTGGAATTTAAATTGCATTAATGCTTGACCTATGTGGTTTTATTGATTCTACTTTATAGCAGCCTGACAAGGGTGAAGGAGAGAGCTCAACATTTGGCTATTTATAACATAATTTTGATATTTCAAATATTTAATTTGTATATTGTGTTATTTTGTTTGCTTAGTTTGCAACCATATACTAGAGCTCAGATCTATTGAATTGGAGTCGTAAAGTGGCCATTTTGCACTTTGTTCCACTTTGTTTGAGCTGCACATCTAGTTCAAAATAAGTTGGACTCATTAGTTTTAAAACTACATGGTCCATATAAAATTTTTGTCTTCATAAGACTAAACTTCAGTTAGAAACATTTTACCATCAGAATCAGCATCTACCCTTAATCCAGACTTTCACCATGGATTTGGTGTTAGACTCCAAATCCAAGGGGATTTTCTTCATGTTAATATTGAATCTACAACCACCATAAAGGAGGTCAAAGAGAAATGGTGACCAAAGGCTGTGAATGAGCTTACCTACGAAGTCAGTTCAGGTTTTGTGTTCTTTTGGTTTGTGGAAGAGAAAAGGGTTTCATCCATAGCAACCCACATCTCACACAACCTAACTGTAACTTCAGCCTTTGTTCCCCCAAACTTAGAGTATAAATATGGAGTTTTCAAGAATTCAGTCTCCACCTCCCACTTGCTTCTCCCTGTTCTACCTGAATTAGTTTCTTCCATTAATATAATTCCACTTATAAATATAGTCATACCATAAAATATATAGAATATTATTTTGCAATATGTCTTATTTGGGGTATTTATTGTACATTGGTCATTTCTGCTAGTTCTTAGAAAAAGTGTGGGAAGCCTGTTTTTATACTATTACTTTCATCAAGAGAATTCTACCTCATTTTCACAAGTAATAAATTTAAGATTCCTGCTTTCTACGATAAAATCAACTATATAAGGGCAAGTGGTAATAGTAATTTAAATGTAGTAAGTTTGGGAAGCCTATGTATTGCAAGTAAATGAAAACATGAATTGAGACAGTGATTTTAAAGACTATTAGCAGAAATATTTTATGTAATATAGTGTTTCTGAACTTAGGTCTACAGGGCAACACAATTCTTTTCATACCAATTCAAATTGCATACAGTGATACTAACACTGGAAGGATTGGAGTGGTGGATAGACAATTTTAAGAATCAGCAGTAGAGGCTCTGATATACTGGAGTGGGGAAGGAAGTCATGTTCATTTGAGATTCACTAACAAAAATATATCTCATATTTGGTAAGAGCCATATCATCTTGAATATAGTGTTCATTTTAGAAAATCATATTTCAAAGGAGGTACACCAATAAAAAGACAATGTCAGCAAATAGATATGATGTGATTGAAATAATGGAAATTATATTAAAGAAAGGCAAACTTTGAGAAGATTAAAAGGAAAACTGTAACTTTGTGAAGATGACTTAAACTCATTCAGTTTGACCTTGAATTAGATGCTCAGATATTAGGGGTCAGTAGGAAAACTTTCCAGGAAAATAGTTAATTTTAATAAAATATAAATATATTCCTTGGTCAAATTTTTCTGAAAATGTAAAATACAAGTTCAGAACACTAAAAGTTATACTTTGGAAATCCAAGTACTGGATTTGTATTTATTCAAACTTGACCATCTGTAATTCATAAAAATAAAATAAGGCACAAGGTATTATCCAGGGAAAACTAACAAAAAGACTCAAAAGAGAAATCATAGAAAATAAGAATGAAATGTACATACAGTACTTTAGAGAGTTTTCAATAAAATATAAAAGAGTTCAGATTTTATAATATAAACAATAAAGGGTAGTAAGTATGAAGGACTTTTAGAAATTACTAAACTATAATAATACTTTAAAATAATAAACTTGCAAACAAACAAAAAATGGTTAGAACAAATGCTGACTCCCATATTCATGAATATTTTTCACACTTGGCTTATATTAGAAACATACAGGCACCTTTACACTATGTAGACTAACTCACAGGAAAATTTAAAGGAATGATGATAATGTAAAACTATTTCAGGCATAAGTAAGAGTATAGAATGAAAACTATAAACAGAAAAACTAAAATATGTGAAAACAATCAAATGCACTAAGGAAACAGTAGCAGAAACTCGATAGAATCTCATTTGCTCATATCACACATTCTATTACTTTGTCTTGAAGCACTGAGGGGTAGAATTTTTTTTTTTTTTCGAGGAAACTATGATTCTATGTAGGGGGCTCTGGAAATATCTAACATGCATAACATAGTAGTCTTAATACACAATTTGTGACAGAACGTGGTGGCAGAGTTTAATGATTTTATCACTAGGTGTTTCTATACCTTAATGAGGTAACTTGCTTGCAAAATGTATCAAGATATAGCATGGAGGCTGGAGGGGTTAGAAGAGAAGAGACATGATTTTCTATGTTACTTTGCCTGGATGGTGTGCCTCCCCTTCCCCCTAGAGGTGTAGAGGCTTATTTTCCATTCTGTCAGAACCAGTAACTTAGGATATAGAAATATATTAATTATCTAGTCTATTCTCAAGGAACTCATGTTTGCTCAGACAAATAAAGACATGTAGCTACAAAGGTATAAATAGAATATAGTATAAGAAAGCGAAAGTATGTATAACACAAATCACTTCCAGAAAGTTTTGGGCGTGATTACAGAACTCTCATTAAGGAAGTGATGTTTGAACTAAGCCTTAAGGAGTTTTTGAGAGACATGAGGAGACACAGACCAGAATATCTCAGGTAGAGAAAAGAGAGCACATTAAAGCACACGGACAAGAAAGCTGGCACTGGATGAGGACAAGATGAAGGACACTAAATAAATTATGCTAGCTAGAATTGTGGGTTTAGTGCTTTTAGAATAATCATAGTCAATGCTACTTTCAAAACTTTTTATCCGTAGGTCTTTTTCCTTTGATATTAAGTGTAAACCTCTACACTGGAAAACATATTTTCTCTGCAATAATATAAAATTTATCATCACTCTATTTTATTGTTAAATCGTATTGTTTGTTTCAAACCATATTTTTTAAAAAATCCTATAGTTACTCTTATTGTCATTAAAAACTATAGAGTTAAAATAGTAAACATATTTTATCATGTTCTCATATAAGAATATTTTGAAAAAAGTATCCTCCAACCCACAGAACAGGAGAAAATATTAGAACTCGGTATCCAAAAAAGGTCTAATATTCAGAATCTATAAGGAACTCAAATAAATCAACAGGAACAACAACAAAAATAACGCATTAAAAAGTGGGCAAAGCTGCTACTATAAAAGCTGGTGGAATGCAAGCTTTAGGACTTCACCTGACAGATCCAAGTCAGCATCTTGTTCAGAACAGTCTTTGGACTCTCAGGAATCTTTCAGATGCTGCAACTAAACAGAAAGGGATGGAAGATCTTCTTGGGACTCTTGTTCAGCTTCTGGGCTCAGATGATATAAATGTGGTCACCTGTGCAGTTGGAATTCTTTCTAACCTCACTTGCAATAATTACAAGAACAAGATGATGGTAACAAGATGCCAAGTGGGTGGTATAGAGGATCTTGTGTGTACTGTCCTTCGAGCTGGTGACAGGGAGGATATCACTGAGCCTGCCATCTGTGCTCTTTGTCATCTGACCAGCTGACCCCAGGAAGCATAAATGGCTCAGAATGCAGTTCGCCTTCATTATGGACTACCAGTTATGGTTAAATTCCTTACACCCACCATCCCATTGGCCTCTGATCAAGGCCACAGTTGGATTGATTAGAAATCTTGCCCTTTCTCCAGAAAATCGAGAACCTTTGCATGAACAGGATGCCATTCCACGACTAGTTCAGTTGCTTGTTCGTGCACATCAGGGTACCCAGCGCTGTTCGTCCATGGGTGGAACACAGCAGCAGTTTGTGGAGGGAGTCCGCATGGAAGAAATAGCTGAAGGTTGAACTGGAGCCCTTCACATCCTCGTTTGAGATGTTCATAACCGAATCGTAATCAGAGAGCTAAATACCATTCTGTTGTCTGTGCGTCTGCTTTACTCTCCCATTGAAAATATTCAAAGAGTAGCTGCGGGGGTCCTCTGTAAACTTGCTCAGAACAAGGAGGCTGCAGGAGCTATTGAAGCCGAAGGAGCCACAACTCCTCTCACAGAGTTACTTCACTCTAAGAATGAAGGTTTGGCAACATATGCAACTACTGCTTTGTTTCAAATGTCCAGCTTTCAGTTGAGCTGACCAGTTCTGTCTTCAGAACAGAGTCCATGACTTGGAATGAGACTGCTGATCTTGGATTTGATATTGGTGCCCAGGGGAACCTCTTGAACATCGCCAGGATGATCCTAGCTATCTTTCTTTTCACTCTGGTGAATACGGCCAGGATGCCTTGGGTATGGACCCCATGATGGAACATGAGATGGGTGGCCACCACCCTGGGGCTGACTATCCAGTTGATGAGCTGCCAAATTTGGAGCATGAATCAGCTGGCCTGGTTTGATACTGACCTGTAAATCATCCTTTAGCTGTATTGTCTGGCCTTGCGTTGTGAGTGGCCTGTAGAGTTGCTGAGAGGGCTCGAGGGGCAGGCTGGTATCTCGGAAAGTGCCTGACACACTAACCAAGCTGAGTTTCCTATGGGAACAATTGAAGTAAACTTTCTGTTCTAGTCCTTTTTGGTCGAGGAGTAACAATACAAATGGATTTGGGGAGTGACTCAAGAAGTGAAGAATGCAGAAGGATGGATCACAAGATGGAATTTATCAAACCCTAGCCTTGCTTGTTAAAATTTAAAAAAAAAAATCTGTAATGGTACTGACTTTGCTTGCTTTGAAGTAGCACTTTAATTTTTTTTTTTGCAGTAAATGTTAGTTTTTTAAGTCTCTTGCAGTGTTAAGTTATAGTGAATACTGCTACAGCTTCTAATTTTTTAAGAATTGAGTAATGTTGTAGAGCACTAATTCATAATCCCTCTAATTGCAATCTGAATAAAGTGTAACATTATTACACTTTTGTATAAAATAGGCAAATAGAAATGGTCCAATTAGTTTCCTTTTTAGTATGCTTAAAATAAGTAGGTGGATCTATTTCATGTTTTTGATCAAAAACTTTATTTGGGATATGTATGGGTAGGGTAAATCAGTAAGAGGTATTATTTGGAACCTTGCTTTGGACAGTTTACCAGTTGCCTTTTATCCCAAAGTTGTTGTAATCTGCTGTGATAACAAACCTTCCAGAGAAAATGCAGTTATAAAAATGGTTCAGAATTAAACTTTTAATTCATTCAAAAAAAAGTGGGCAAAGGACCTGGCTAGACAGTTCCCAAAGGAATACATACAGTCAACACATAAATGAAAAAATGCTCAGCATCACTAATTATAATAGAAATTCAAATCAAAACTGCAATGAGATGCGATCTCACACAAGTCAGAATAGCTATATTAAAAAGTCAAAAATGACAGGTGTTGGAGTGGCTGTGGAGAAAAAAGAATACATATACACCATTGGTGGTAATGTAAGCTATTATAGCTCCTGTGGAAAAAAAATGGAAATTTCTCAACAAGCTAAAAGTAGGGTTACCTTTGAACCCAGCAATCCCACTTCTATACCCAAAGAAGCATAAATCATTCTACCAAGAAGACACCTACATTCATATGTTTATTGTAGCACTACTCACAATAGCCAAAACACGAAACCAACTCAGATGCCCATCAACGGTAGATTGGATAAGAAAATTGTGGTGCATGTACACTATGGAATGCTGTGCAACCATAATAAAGAACAAAATCATGGCATTTGCAACAACATGGAAACAGCTGGAGATCAATATTCTAGGCAAATTATCACATAAACAAAAAACTGAATACTGTATGTACTAATGTGTAGTAAACATTGGGCACACATGGCACAAGGATGAGAACAGACTCCATGCACTACTAAAGGATGGAGGGGGAATAAGAGGTACAACACCATCCATTGGAAACCATGCCCACCACTGAGGGGAGAGGTCATCAAAATTCCAAGTCTTTCCTTCATACTGTACACCTCTGTAACACAGTTCCACATGTACCCCGTGATTTAAAAAAAAAAGTAGTCCTCAAATAGAAAATCAATTAGAAGTTTATAAATGAGCCAAATGTTGTTGAAAAATGCATAATTGGAACTATTTAATTAGACTGTACTTTATCAACAACAGGTTTTATTTCCTTCTTGCAAATAATTGGGTGATTTGACCACACTTTTCAAAGAAACAATCGACTGATTAGTATTTCTCATAAAGCAAGCCAAAGTAGTAATATATGTAGACAACTTTTTTTAAAAACACAAGAATCATTTACAGAAAAATAAATTACTTTGAAAAGTTTTAAATTTCTAAAAAAACAAACCTGTGGAATGAAGACAATGAACTTTGAATATAATTAATGAAGAAAATAATTGCAAATTATACCAAGCTTACATACTGCTAACCCTAGTTTAAAATTATGTTATATTAAATGTACTGAGCAAGCCAGACTTGGTGGCTCAGCCTGTAATCCCACATTTTGGGAGACTGAGGTGAGTGAATTGCCTGAGCCTGAGGATTCAAGACCTGTCTGGGCAACTTGGTGAGACCTCATCTCTACAATAAATCAAAAAATTAGCCAGGCGTGGCAGCACGCCTGTAGATCCAGCTACTTGGAAGGTTGAGGTGGAAGGATCACCGGAGCCCAACAGGTCGAGGCTGCAGTGGCTGGGAGCATGCCACTGCATTCCAATCTGGGTGACAGAGTGAGACTCCAACTCAAAAAAAAAAAAAAAACAAAGAAAAGAAAATGTACTGAGCAAATACATTTTACAAAAGAGTGAGAATTTATCAACTGCAATTTTTCAAAAGCAACTCACGACAAGAAGTGTGAGTATTCATTTACCTATTATTTATTTATTTTAAAGTTATGAAACAAATGCCACAAATTTGGATTTCTTGACAAAAAGAACAAATGGCAGCACATTTTAAAATCAGGCCATGTCAATAAACTAAATGAGGCTAACTTACTCATTAAGCTATACTCATCTTCACTGTAGCCTACAAATCGTACTAAACCAATGGAGATGCAAATATGAATGAAAGAACTGTCAATTATATGACCTTTCCTATGTATCTGTCGTTATTAGCATATGTGGGATTATTTAACAGACCTTTGTTACATTACTATGTTGTGCCAGGTGGTGTGCTTGGCACGATAAATTTATAAAAACAAAAGAGGAGGAGGAGGAGAAGGAGGGAGATGGAAGAAGAAGAAGAGGAAGAGAAAGAGGAGGAAGAGGAGGAAAAGGAAGAGGAAGAGGATCAAGAAGAATAAAGAGGAGGAAGAAGAGGGGAAGGAGGAGAAGAAGAAGGAGGAAGAAGAACTCTACTCTTCAGAAGCCCAAAATCCAAGAGTTTGGGGATTTAATACCTTAAATATATTCAGGGCAAGCCTCCATTGGTAACATTCCAACTCCCTTCCAAGGCCCAGCTGAACCTTGAGCAGATACACCAACACAAAAATGAAGCACAGCCTGAACTCTTGTTTCAAATAGTTCTCTGTGAAGTTCCCATTGTAATGCTAGGGCCTATACTGGCTCAATTCAAAGCAATTAAAAAAAATAACATTCTAAAATAGTTTCATTCATAAAAGAGCTTCTATAAGTATGTATTTTTTTTCCTTTTTTTTTTTTTAATTGGATTCTCATTCTGCCACCCAGACTGGAGTGCAGTGGCGCACTCATGGTCACCCACATGTCAACCCATGCCATTGCATTCCAGCCTGGGCGACAGAGTGAGACTTCAACTCAAAAAGAAAAAATGCCCAGCCTCACTAATCATGAGAAAAAATGCTAATCAAAAATAAAGCAGCTAATTTACTCTAATATCAAGTTATCTTACAAATATGATGACATGTAACATATGTCTGTTATTTTTTAGTCTTCCCTTAAAAGTCTTCATTTTACCAGAATTAGGACACTTTAGGGTCACCAGAGGAACAAAAGTCACAATTTATGAGCGTTCTTAAATGGTTCAGTTAACTATAGGAGCAAAAGTCACAATTTATGATAATTGTTTAAAGTTTCTATTAAAATTCTGCTGAATGTTCTGACATACACAAGAAATTGCATGTATGCAACTTAAAACTTTTTATTCTTTTCTGCTGACTATTTGCAGGAAAATAGATATTAAACTTTATTACTTCTACGAAATTGCAATTTTTTTTTGCCCAGAAGCTTAACAATCTCTGTTAACATTTTATGTCACTTTTTCATATATAATAAACATACCTACAATGATGATTTTCAATGTTATGTACTTAACACTAAAATTAGTTCCCTTTCTTGTATAGCATCTCTTCTGCCCAATTCACTAGCTGCAGATTAGACCTCAGGAATGCTGAAAATAGAATCTTTGTGTATTTCATTCTTGATGCACCTTTGCTTCTTTGAACCACTTTAAAAGCGAACCTCATTTTTATGAAAGTGAACTGATAGCATCTACCTTTTTATTTAATTAAAAAAGAAGAAATGAAACTACGTCTTCCCTCACACATTGTACTGGGGGATACTGGTAAGGTAACATGTCCAGAGTGGTCAGTTATTGCTTCAAGTGGGCTTAGAGTCCCATCTGATAATGAGTCTTTCTTTGGCAAAATAAAATAAACAGAAAGTTTAAGTTGAACCATGTAAAATAGAATATCTAAGAGACAATAGTGTTTTCTTCAGTTGTTATTAGCATATGTCTCCTGTGGCCAATGGCTGAAAAAGGGCTCTACAGTATAGGAGGGATGCAAGGAATGGGCTCTTGGCCAGAAACTCTCATGCCGGCATCAAAGGCCTGAGGGTAAATGGAGATTGTGACATCTTTGGACAACTAGGGACATCTCTGAGTCCCACAAATATACAGGGGGTATGGTTCCTGGACTTAAAGGGCCTTGGTTTACACAGCAGAATAGGGCAGAAGAGGAAATCAGAGCACGGTAAGACAAACTGTAATCATTGATGAAAGCCCCAGAACAAGAAAATAAATAAGCTGAATGTAAATGAACATACAGTGATGGAAAATGGTTCAAAGTAGAGAAAGTAGCATTGTTGCAGGCTGAGTAGTATCATGAAAAAGACACGTCAAATCCCTATTTCCTAATACTCGTGAATGTGGTCTTGTTTGGAAATAAGATCCTTGAAGACGTAATCAAGTTAAAATAAGGTCATGGGGGAATGCCCCAATCCATTATAACTGACGAACTTTTAAAAAGGAAAATATCATTTGAAGACAAAGAGTCAGAGACACAGAGAAACTGTCATATGAATGGCAGAGGCAGAGATTAGAGTGATGCAGCTACAAACCAAGAAACACCAGGGACTGACAACCACCACCAGAAGCAAGTCAGGAGCAAGGAAAGATTCTCCCCTGTAGATTTAGAGAGTGTATGGCTCCACTGACACCTTGATTTTGGACTTCTAGACTCCAGAATGGTGAGGCAGAAATATCTGCTGTTTTAAGCCACCCAGTTTGTGGTACTTTGTACAATAGCCCTATGAAATTAATCCAAGTAGCAATAAACACAAGAAAACAACTGGAGGAAACAATGACATTTCTTAGACCGACTGTTTAAACTCAATCATGACTCTAAACTACCCCAAGCTCTTATCAGAGAGTTCTGTTGGTCTCTAAATGAAATAATTACTTGTACTTTCGGGCTGATCCAGGCTGCACTGCAACCTATTGAAATTAAGAAGAAAGCATGGTTGTACTAAACTTTCCAGTGCATTAAATTAGGTTCTTCTGTTTATTAACATATTTTCAAAAACCTGCAAGCATGCTGGGTTCCAGAGTTTTTAAGCCCTGAACCCTCTCTTTCAGGAAAGAACATGTGTATGATTGTAATGAATTTTAGTAGTTGATATATGAAAAATCACATTCAAGATAGATGGATGAGGCAGATACAAAGAGCAGAGTGTGCACTTTGGAATTGCACAGAACTTGGCTCCAATCCCTGTTCTTCACATTTCTACTTCTGTATCATGGTATGAACTATTTAATTTCTTAATAAACTGTCTATGTCTTTATTTATAAAAGAAAGATGAGAAGGCATACCTTATAAAGTTGAGGGTCCAATTAAATAAAGGTATATGTCATGTTTTAGAGCAGAGAACACCATAATAAATGTTCAGTATTCAAAAGCCTTTGTTACTGATGCCAATATAAAATAAAATAGGAAAATGAGCAATTATAACTGCCTAAAGTTATCTGGAAGACTTCAGAGAGAAAGTAGGTTTTAATTCTCCGCAAAAAAAAAAAAAAGTTAAGTAGGAACACCTTAGGAAAACAAAGATAGGTATTCCCGGAAGAAGAAAACTCATGTACAAAGATATGGAGACAATGTAGTCTCCTGATTCCAATCCCACCTGTTTGATAGACATAGCAGAAATAATAAGCACTTACCTAATATTTCAGGAGCTCTCACAGCTAGCCTTGCAAATAAGTTAGGTAAAGGATAATGCATGCTGATCACTGAATCAGGCAGAGGTGGTATAAACTAATCCCAACCTTGACTCTTGGAAACATCCTGTGTAAAACCCCAATCCCCTTTTATTCTTGATAGGCTGTTCTCGGAGTCTCTCTGCTGAGGTTATTGAGTTATAAGTTGGAAGGAACCTACATCTTGTATCTCAAAATGGACAAGATTTTTCACTGGTGGGCCTGAGGCCCTGCATAGACAATAATTATGCTTGTGTGTATGTGTGCTAAGTCACTGAGATTTCAGGATGTGTTGCAGCAACCAACATTCATTATCCTGATAACAAAAATAATCTTTCTATATCCCTCTTCTTTATCCCCAATGTGCCATATGTAACTTTCCCATCAAACAGCAACAAAGTTGAACAAAACTACCTTCAATTCAAGAGTGTTTGCATCCCAGTCAGCAAATCGCAGGGTAAGAAGAGACCAAAAAGTCACCTGTGTAATTATTTGCACTTTATCATCTCACCAGTAGAAAATAATCTACTTTTTCAGCCAGACACGGTGGCTCAAGCCTGTAATCCCAGCTCTTTGGGTGGTCGAGGCAAGAGGATTGCCTGAGTTCAGGGATTTGAGAACAGCCTGGGAAACTTGATGAGATCTCTCATCTCTACAATAAATCAAAAAATAAATATAAAAAAAATAAGCTGGGCATGGTAACATGCACCTGTATTTCCAGCTACTTGGAAGGCTGAGGTGTAAGGATCACATGAGCCCAGCAGGTCAAGGCTACAGTGGCCATATGTGTGCCACTGTCCTCCAGCCTGTGCAACAGAGTGAGACTGCAACTGAAAAAAAAATCACAGAAAATAATCTACTTTTTCAAAGGTCAACATCAGAGGATTTTTTCATTTAGTAATTCATTAACTTCTAAGTATTAATTGCAAATTTTTAATGACACAGATGGATTATGAATAGTAAATAGACACAAATCACAATATATAGAAAATAATTATGTTATTATAGCATTTGAGGGCACTGAAGCTATTAAAATATATATATTTTAAAAAATGAGAATGAAATGAGAATGTGATTTCACAGGCATAATTCAAAATAGTTCAAATAAAATTCACTGTGTGCAATTACTTATAAACACAAATTAGAGGGAGATATGACAGAGCTAACGTTTAGTAAAATTAGATTTATGAACCTTTTCCTAATGCAACAGCAAAAAAAAAGTCTAGTCACTTAATTTATTGTAATTGTTATAAAACTATGTTAACAAAAATGAGAACCACCAGAAATAACTCGGTAAAACCAAATTAAAATACTAGTTGATGCTAATAATACTTAACAAGGAGACTAAATGGTTACATAAAAGGAGATCCAACCAAGAAAGATGAAACTATAATTTATACAAAAGCAATTTAATATGAGTACTAGTTTCCCAGGGCAAGGTATGGGTCATGGTGAATCTGAGGATGAACCAACAATTGACAAATACAACTTTTCATAAATTGTTAAGGGGAGTGGAATCCAATTTTGCTGGCCACTGACACTTTGTAAATGTATATTTTTTTAAACTCAGCAATTCTGAGAGTTATATATTAAGATTTTTCAGATGAAAAAACTATGAATTAAATAGCTAGTGATATGTCCAAGTCACCAGCTGGTAAGTGACAGAGATGGCATTTGAATCATCTGCCTCCATATAGTATCCCATCTACCATATCATGTGGCATAGGCAAGGGAGCAGGTGGTAGAATTTGGAGACTTTCTCTAACTGTTGAGTTTTCATAATAATGTTAACAATTACTTTCATAACAATCAATCCATAGCACTCTCCCAGGCTGCATTATTGTATCCTTATAAGCACAAAATATATTACTGAAATGAGGCTTAACTATGAATGATAGAACATATTCTAGAAACTGAGGAGGCAGGCCTCTTGTTAAAATAAAAAGAAAAACAATCATGTGTGATTTTATGGCCACATCTGTACTATCAATCTCAGAAATTACAAAAAGCTGCGTTATTTTCCAACTGATTCAGGTTTTATATTCTGTTCATCACTTTTCCCAACACAAAGTTGCTAATATCTTCTATAAAATTATTTGGAGATAGATTATGTTAATTGTCTGAAATTAAATTTGTTGTTAAGGAATGTTTAAGAAACAACAAAAGAAAGAGAATATTTGCTCAACATTCTCTCAACAAAAGAAGGTGCTTTGTCAAAGCGATCGATGGATTTGAAAACCAGAGGCTTATCTTTAGGACACTAAATTAATACTGGGTTCCACCAATAACCTGCTAAGTCCACAAAAATCCAAAGGGCTTTTCTGAGCAAGTGTCAACCTCTGAATAATAAGGGATCTGAGTGAAATTTGAAAAGACTGACCCATTTGTCAAAATCTCTTCTTTCCAGAACATTGGAGTATGTAGGACTCCAACAATGGAGTATGTAGGACATCTTTCTCTTTTGAGGTATGTCTGGTGAAATAGTTCCTGCACAAGAACAAAGTTGACTTTATAGTTTTGCATATCTCTCACTCCATTTCTCTTTTTCTTTCTTCAGTTGCTACTGATATTATTTGAGCGAAGCTCTCAGGAGCACATTTTCATATGCATATAGATTATTAGGACATATAAAGCCAATGATCTGGAAGGAATCAACTCCTTCATTATGGAAATAAAAAATGAGTAACAATAGCTTAATTTATTTGTCTATAAATGCATGTCTATTTAAGGATTTGCTTGCAACACCTACCTGAAAGTACTCTTTTAACTATATCACAGTCCCACATTGAGGATTTTGGGTAAAAAGCTTTAATTAATGGTAACATTTTTTAAAAAGTGTTTTTGTTATTGCCAGATATTTTTCTCTACTAGCCTATTATCATTCCTTGATTGGAGTTTCCACTGAATCTTACTGTAATGTCTCTGTAGTTTGGGTTTTCTTCTTTCATTTTGATTATCCTAGTTTACCCTTTTCTAATCTGTCTTTTTATAATTAGTCATAATTTGTGATAACTAAATTAGTTTACATTTATCTTTGTTTTTATGTGCATCATATAAAAAATATGCTGCATTAATTTACATGCTTAAATACATGCTTCTATTTCTTTGGTAGATTTGCTCTTTGTTATAGGTAAATATATTTTAAACTGCTGTGGTTTCTTTGGGGGGGGTCAATGTTAGCAAGAAAAGTTTTTCTTTTTGATTTATTTATTGCTGCATGTTTCCCAAATAAAATGCTAAAAGTTTAAAGCAGAACATTGAAACATATTTGCAAAAGCTATTAAATTACATACCAGAACTACATCACATCTTGTCAAAATAAGTAACTTTTATTCTAACAAGGAAATCCAAAACTCGTGATACGTAAGCGGCATAGGTATGTTTTATTCATTTTCCAAATGACCATTTTTGATGAATTATAAATGCCAGTTTCCTCAAATGCACTGAAGTCACTTTCTACAAGCATCTTTTAGCTAAGACATAGGCACACACTCCCCTGGCAGTCGTCGCTGGACCTGCTCACAAATCTAATGGAATGGTGCTTTTGCTGGCAACTTCACTTGGGAAGAATAAAGTGTCGAGGTCACAGCTTTAGATTCCAAAGGCATAGAACATTATAAATTGGATCATTTACAAGTTTGATCTTTCAATAAAGTGTACTCTGATGCAACAGTGCTGTAAGGGCTCAAATTACATTCCTCCACATTTTCTATTTGCTAAGTCATCCCTGAGAGTAAGCGATACTCATGCAACACAGTCACACACAAGGGTTTAACTTATGTTTTTAGAACTCCCCACCAATTACAGTGAGAAAAATGTGATTTGAATTTCTCAGTACTCCTTGTTTTTATGAACTATGAAAGCAGTGCTGTAGAGAAGGGTTTAACTAACAGGCAAGGGTAGCAACAGCTATTAGTTCTGTAGCAACCAAGTTTCTTCCCTGAGACTGAGAAATGGTCACAAATGCAGAGTCAACACAGGGCAACTATTCACAAGAACTTGAGTTGAATGGTAAGGTTTATGGGGCTAGGTTGGAATAAATGGTGTACTTACCACCGGCAGCCAAACTGCTATGGGCTCAGGGCAAATTTGATTATGGTTGAAGCAAAAAGGAAAAAAAATCTAAATTGCAGAAGCAAGCCTAAATATCATGCACAAATGATGAAGGCAACAATAAATAGTAAGAAAAGGTCAAGCAGCTCACAAGGCAAGATGTTGAAGAACTGAGTAGGAATTGAATAAAAGTTAGATGGTGGTACAAACCTATAGTTCATTGTGTGTGTGTGTGTGTGTGTGTGTGTGTGTGTGTTTGTGTGTGTGTGTGATTTCATGGTAAAGACTGAGTCTGCATGTCTAAAGAGTTCGGGACCAAGGTAGATGATCACCGACAATCACTAAAATCATTTAAAAAGTCTATCTGCCCATTGGCAAATTTCTGGGGTCTCTGCCATACGCCTTTCTAGAGTCCTCTCTCCTAGTGGCCACCAAATATTTATTCATTGCATATGCCAGTAATGGTGCTAGAAATACTCTCCAAAAAATAAAGAGAACAGAGTAATAACTCATTAATAGAAGGTTCTGCTGTTTCTATCATTCATTAGCGCTAGGCACAGTTTTTCCAGGTGAAACGTCCACAACTTTAGTTCGGTGTTTCATAACCTCTCAGAGTCATGCTCTGTAACCTGAGTCTCCTCATTTGAAAAATGGAAATGATACTGTCTACTACAAAAAAAAAAAAAGGAACTCACTGCAGGGACTGGTATGAAACGGGATCTCAGAAACATGAATGGTTTTGCCCTCTTTTCATGTGGCAATTCATATGGAACCTGACATTAGAGACAGAATGAAATTAATTGGAAGGGAAAACACAGAAAAAGTCAGGAACACTAAAAATCACAGATGAGAAGGGGGTGTGTTTTTAAAATAAATAGAATTAAAGAATAAAGGAATATGAAATTATTACAAGGAAAACATAGAAACCAAAGGAAAATACCTAAAAAAACAAATGAAAAAAAAATCAGAAATACAAATTTTAAAAAAGAAGAAGCATAGGCAGCAGAATAAGAGATTTACAAACCCAGAAGTGTTTTCTTACATAAGAGGGTCTTTGCACAAACAATTCAATTCACTTTTTTAACCACTATGAGTTAGATCAAACACACCTAAAAATATATTCCTGTATACTATAGGAATGAGGAATCTGAGAAACCCGTGGAATTAGAAGGAACATAGAGAAAGAAAACAGGGCAAAAAAAAAAAAATGAGAGGGAAAAACAGTATTTAGAAATTAACTCCGGGATGAAAGTAAATTCTAAAATGCCTGAGCATCGCAGCTTCAGGGAAGTTCAAGAAGACTCAGAATACCCTTTGTAGATTTGTTCAAGTTACAAAATCTTTGCAGCAATTCTCAAATACTTATAAGTATCCAGAGGGAAGATATACCAAAGTCTTCAGATGTTCGGTTTTATGGTCTAGTCTCAAAAGCATGTGCTCCATCTTATTTCATTCTTAATTTAAAGTCAACAACCCAACACTGTGTCAACATATCTCTGGCACTGATGGCTTCCATTTCCCTTCAGCAGAGCATGAATAATGGACTTTAGATAAGTGCTGCATTCCACATCACAGTTCAACACCAAGCAAGCTGCCAGAGTACTGCAAAAGGATTAAATAATTAGGTTTTTCCAAACACTGAGAAGCAAAACTAAGAGGTATTAGCATACTACATCTCATTTTAAATTAATTGGATAACAAGGAGATAGTGAATGTAAAGGAAATGGCTTTACATTTTCGGGATCCTCCAAGAAATAATAATGAAGCTCTTATTATATGCCACACATGTCCAAAAGAGCTGTATATTTATCATTTGATTCAATACAGGAATCCCACAGGAAAGTACTACTAATATTTCAATTTTGCGCTCACTCGGATTATCTGTAGTTGAGGCAAGATTTTGACCAAGGTTTGTCCGACTCTGTCAAAGACCACAATTGAAATCACTACTTTACAGCACTATTCTCATAATAAAAGGAAAACTCCCCAGCAAATATGCACCTCGAAGTTCTAGAATGATGAAGCTTTAACAATTATCGAGGGAACTGAAATCTTGGGTATAAATTTTCTGTTCTGCAATTAGCGCAACTATCCGGGCAATCTAAACTGAGGGATGATATGCTGCTGTTTCGCCCAAAATATTGACTTTTTTTCATATTCATAGGAAAAGAGGAATTTTGTACAAATGGAAACTGCAAATTACCTGTTTGGTGACATTGACTGGCAGGAGCCACTAAGTCAGCTAGCTGGTGAGCACCAGAAGCAGTGTTCTGCCATAGCTACGGAGCACATGAGGTGGTAGTGACGAATTTGAGGAGGGAAGGAGAGATATGCAGTAAGATAATGTGCCCTTATGTTCTCACATTTTCAAGGTTTATAAGCAAACCTCTTCATTAAAATGTACATGCTCTAAGAGGCATGTCTTCTATGGGCACCACATAAACTTTAGCTTTTCTAAGTGTTGGTATTACTGGAACTTGAAGAGCAAGTAGTTTTTGTTTCTTTAAATTCTAATGATTTAAAGAATTAATTATCTTTGTATCTTTAAATCCTATGAATGATGCAAAGAAATGTACTATTTGACTTGCATTATCTTATTTTTTTAATGTAGGAAAATATACATAGCACAAAGTTTACCATCCTACCCTCTTTTAAGTGTAGAGATTAATGATATTAAGTACATTCACATGGTTGTGCAACCTTTACCACTGTTCATCTCCAGAACTCTTTACGTCTTCCTCAACTTTGTACTCATTGAACAATGCGTCTCCAGTCTCCCTTCCCCTCAGCCTCTGGTCACGAGCATTCTATTTCAATATCTTCAAATTCGACTACTGTGGATACCTCATTTAAGAAAAATCATACAGTGACTGTCCTTTTATGATTGATTTATTTCACTCAGTATAATGTCTTCAACACTCATCAATATTGTGTCATGTGTCCGAATTTCCTTCTTTTTAAGGTTAAATAATATTTCATCATATAGATATAACACATTTTTGTGCATTAAATCCTTAAATGTATACTTATCTTGCTCCCAGTTTTGGTTATCATAAATAGTGCTGCAATGAACATGGGTGAACAAATATCTCATCTAGTCTGTATCAAATGTTTTGGTATATACTTAGAAGTGGAATTCCTGTACCATATAGTAAATTCATTTTTAGCTCTTAAGAAACCATGATAACATTTACCATAGCGACTGCTATAATTTACATTTCTTCCAGCAGTGCACAAGTGTTGCACTTTATTCAAATCTCCAACACTGGTTATTTCTGGGTTGCTGTTGTTGTTGATGTTGTTATTGTTTGTGTGTGTGTGTTTTAACAGTAACCATCCTAATAGATGAGAGGTGGTATTTCTTTGTGGTTAGGGTACTTTAATTAGAGATTCAATGCTTGCTCCTTCACGTAAAAAAGACTACAAATACATCCTACCTGGTTACCATATATTAACAAGGACTGTGTAAGTCACAAAGGCTGCCACTTTTTTGTACTCTTTCATCAATTTATAAATATTTTATAATATCCAGTAGGTATGTATCAGAAAAGACTAGAACTTATCACAGCAATGACATTTTCATAGCCAATTTGCTGACGTTTGTCTTAATAGATCTCACTACTTTTCTCTTGAGTTAGCATTTCATGTAGGTGCCAATAAAATAATTGTTTGCAGGATAGGTATAGGCTTTATTTAATCATGCAGCTATTTTCCCATGTTAAAAAAAAAAACCTGGATGGAAGAAAGCATGTAATTGTAGCAATGGACTAAATATGTATGTTTCCCTAAAATTAATGCAGTGAAATTCTGACCCTCAATGTGGTGGTATAAGGAGACAAAGCTTTGGGGGCAGAAAAAAAGAAAAAAAAAAAACTAAGCTGTGAGAGTCGAGGGTAGAGTCTTCATAAATGGTATTAGTGTACTTATAAAAGGACATCATAGCTCTACAGTCTGGAAGAAAGCTCTCACCAGACACTGAATCTGCTGGCACCTTGGTCTTGGGTATGCAGCCTTCCAGAACCATGAGAAATAAATACATGCTGTTTAAGTCACTCAGTACTAACATGTAATATTCTGTCATAACAGTCCAAAGTAAGATCATGGCCCAGGCCTGGGATTGAGGAGAAGGAGGGGGGAGAGAGAGAGAGAGAGAGAGAGAGAGAGAGAGAGAGAGAGAGAGAGAAAGTCCAATCACTTCCTATAGAAACAGAAAATAATTTTCTAATTTCAAATTGTGCCCATCCAACATATATATGTCTTTATTTATAGCTCTGAGTTTAGTACCAACCTTAAATCTTAATGAGAGACTCCTCTGGCCTTAAGGGACACAGATCTAAGTTGTTTGAATGAGTTGAAAAACATTGCAAATGTCAGAAGAAAGGAAAACAACAAGAGAGGACAGTTATGGATTCAGAGGAGATGTTAAAAAGATGTGGAAGTCTCCAACTCACCTGTGTCTCTTGATCACAACCAGAGCACCAAGAACAGCTAAGGCAGCTGCATAAGTTGTCATACACCAGAAGCTGCATGAAGTGGCCTTACAGTCTGTCTCAAAAGAAGACTATGGCAGAATTTAGCAGAGACACAAAATTCTACCCAAACTAGAAAATGTTCTGAAACAAACAAAAATCACTGAGGAAATTAGACAAAATGCATTAAAATTTCTTGCTGGAAGCAGGAAGCTTTTTCAAATACATCTGAGAAGAGCCATTCAGCTTTTACTTGAACACCTACCAAAGTAAAATGCTTATTCCGTTATAAAGGGGTATACTCCTTTCTACTGTTAGATGACTTCATATTTAGAAGACATTTCTTATGTTGAAGTAAAATATACCCCTTTGCATCTTTTCACAGTTTTTCCTTTTGTTTTATTCTACCCTCTAGAACCTCAGCGCATTGCCCTTCCCAAACTGCTTGTTGAGTGTCATGCATTGTCTTCTCTGCATCCTGTATTCTTGACATGGGCATCTACATGTCCTTCAACCATATCTGTTTCCTAAATTACATTCTCTTAGTTATCTTTCTCTGAAATTTCTCATTTCATCCTGAGTAAACTGATTCAGAAAACCAAGAGCCTCATGTTTTCACTCTTATGCAGGAACCAAATGACCACAAAGATGGAAATAATAGACACTAAGGAGATCAATAACTGGCGAGGTGGCTTGGGGTTCAGGAATTACTTTTTGGGTACAAGGTTCACTGTCTGGAGAATGGGCACTTGAGATTCAATCCCCACCGCTACACAATATGCATATGTAACAAACATGCATGTATATCCCGAGTCTAAAATAAAAATAGAAAAAAAATTCTCATTAAGGGCAGAGGTATTGTCTTATTCATTTTTGCTTCTATTATCACTTGCATAAAGTGGGAATGTAGTAAATAATTTCTGACATAAAACTCATTTAAAATGTGGCATTCAAAACAAATTGTAATATTCAGCTTGCTATAACTAACAGAATAGTCTAAAAAAACTGGCCATAAGTTTTTAAAGTATGTTTGCCAGCCAACTCTTTCTTATTTCTGTTCTAATATCTCTTCTTCTATATCCACCCTCCCATATTAAATATTATGTTCTGTTCTCCCTCTCTAGCATATAAATTTATCCTCAGGGTCCAGCATATTCATTCACATAAGCATGTAGAATCTGATGATTTGTTTATAACTACTGAATGTGTACTTTTGCACAGTATCAGAATCTCAATGAATGAAATTTTAAACAACAGAAAACGAATGGATAGGCTAATTATTAAGATATAGTAGAATAGAGATTCTGGTAGATTCTCAAATCCATTCATCAGGTTTTAATTGACATTTACTAAGTGCTAGTTCTTTGACTGAAAACTTTTGGCGAGCTAGATATAAATTCCATAGCTGGTGCATAAAATGTGCTGTGGGAGTATTTGTAGAAAATAATTATTTGTACAACACTGGAATATTTCTACAAAAGTCTGAATAGGAGTTTTCTAGTCAATTAAGCAGAATTCAGTAAAAGGTGTCTTTAACAAAAGGCAACAGCATGAACAAAGGAAAATTAATTGGCTTTAAAGAAATAGACATAAAAATCAGACTATTATGACTAAAAATATGCTGCAATGCAAAATGTAGTGAGGAATGATGTTAGTTTGACATATTAAAAGCAGCCTGAATGCCACGTAGACATCTTATAGCTTGGCTGCTAAAAAGTAGACTTAACACTTGGTACTTTTATGCTATAGCAATTTATTTTTTATTTGCATAGTAGATCTGAATAGGTATGATTTTGATCAGCAAGGTCGTTTTTCATGAGGTTATTCAGAGATACATGACTCCACAAAGACTCAGAGTCTGGTCACTCACTCCCACTCACATCCCATCAGTCAGAAGTGAGGCAGATGGCCATGCCTAATTAAAAGAGAGTTGGAAATACAGTCTAGCTGTGTACCAGAGTGCAGGAAAGAATGGATTTATTATGTTTAAGTACTTGCATGCAATCAATAAGAATCGAGGAGCTACTGATGTGAGTTTCAAGCTGGGAGTGACAGGAACAAAGCAGAGTCAGGAAGGACATCTGTGTACTATGAACCAAAAGAGCTGACAGTGCTCTATTAAGATTTGTTTCTCTGTTGATCTCAGTGTAGAAAATTATTGCCAAATGCCAATTGATTTCTCCCTTCTGCCGCTGAGTCAGTAACACAGGGTGACTATCATACAACCAGGGTCAAATCATTAGATATTTTACTAAACATCCTTTGTCATTGCTCCTGGGAAGCTAATTTTGAGAACTTCTTCAATTCAAGCACAAGTGATCTGGTTCTTTTTTAGATTCTAAGTTCCATGTTGAAATGAAAAGCAAAGGAATTAGATCTTTTATATGACATGCCACAGTATATAAGAGCAGAGGGAAACTTAATCCTTCCGAGCAGTTGATTGGATTTTCTTTTTCTTTTTTTAACCGTATAATATTTTGACACTTGCTTTTGTGTAACTGCTAAAAAAGTTAAACTTGCAATGATTTTCAGGATGCTATGCACCCATCTGTAAACATTTAGACATCCCTCCATGCAGGCTTTTAGGAAGAAAGCCTTAAGTATCCTTCAAAGATAATTTGAATGTATTTGTCTGGAATACTATAGAGAAATTTCAATGGATTATAGAATAATGAAACATCAGTATAGGATGAACTTTGGAAATAAACTCACTCAGTTCTTCCTCAATGCAAAATGAGTCCCTTTGGCACCATTGCTGACAAGCAGATGGGTCACATTCCCAATGTGAGAAAGCTTAATGTGAGGGGACCAATGAACTTTGAAGAACTTGAAAAGTCATAGTAGTTACATTACAATACTACTCAATAGGATTTTAAAACAGCAGTAGCAATAAAAAAGGAATAAGTGGACTCTGAATATTTGTATTCCCTCCTCTATTCACTGGTAGAGTGACCATCAAGGCTAGAGGATTCATATAATTTCTTAATTGCCTCCTTTGTTTTAAATCATTGAAAACATTTATTAGACATACCCTCAGATCTCGGTGTACTCTGCCAACAGAGAGCATGCATGAGAAAACTACAAAACTGTTTCTATAACTAGTATTTTAAAATTTAAAATTGCTTATTTAAAAAAATTATTATGGGTACATAATAGGCTTATATATTTATGAGGCACTTGTGATATAGGCATACAATATCAATAATTGCATCAGGGTAATCAGGGGATCCATCACTTCAAGCATGTGTCATTGATTTCTGAAGTATGAAATATGCATGGGACACCATGATTTCTGGTAAAGTCCAACAACTTAGTTAACGTTGACTCTATTATTTCAGTTGGTCAAGTCAAAAATGTTAGACTCTCAGTTGACTCCTGTTTTTCTCTCACATCTCAAAGCCAATCCATGAGTATTCAATTAAAGTGCTAAATGGATAACATGCATCTCAATTATGTAATGCACGTATTAGCTTTGGGAAATTGGAAAAAATTAATTGGAACTCATCTTCAATTCCTCCTTATATAACAACAACACCAATCCCATAGATTTGTGGAATTATAAAACAAACTAATTATATAAAAGCATATCCAGTTGGCAAGTATTGGCTATTCAAAAATATGTGTCCTAAATTTTGTATGTCTTTTTAAGTTCTCTCTTGTAAAATCAGTTCAGCTACTGTAGAAATTTATCTTGTTTTATTCCTGAGGGATGCAATACATTCTTAGGGCAAATTCCTGAATTAAAACATGTAATCATAAGAATAGGTATCAAACCAGGTCATAAGTTGCATTTGTTATCCTACCTGGTCCATTTTTTCCCTTCTAAGTCCTTCAGGTAGACTAAGAAAAGATCAACTTGTTAGCTCAAATCTCTTCATTTCCCACCCAGGACTTCCGATGCTTTGTGAATTCCTTTAGATATAATAATCGCAGTTTCAAAGAACACAGCAAAAATGGGGCACAGTCAGCAAGATGAGAAATCTCAAGGGATTTTTCACTGTGTCCTGGCTTGTTTTGCTTTCCCACTTGAGGGACCTAAATGAATGGCTTGGCAACTTGACTAGCTCATTCACTCAAGACTAACACTAACTTAACTTTTAAGAAACAAAGTAACCCAATGGAAGTTAATTATGATTGTTGAGTGGTTTGAGTGTCCAAAGTATTTCACAAAATTCACAGTCATGAAGTATAATAGTATAAATGACCTAGGTTATTCTGTAGTTATTCAAGAACCCCATAGTCTCAATAAATCTTATTTCTTACTCAGGCTACATGTCCATCTAAAGTCAGTTCTGTATTATTATTACTCAGGGATCCAGGCTGATGGAGCTTCTACCAAGGGGCAAAGATTGTGATTCTATCATAGAGAAAGGTGAGATCTAGAAATGTCACCTAACAATATAAATGACCATCAGACATACATACATACATATATATCTATAAATATATATATTTTAGTTGTATACCATTGTTATGTATAAAATATATACCTATATCTATAAATTTACATAATGTAAATGGAAAATATGTATGCATTTATACATACAAATATTTATTATCTGTCTATATTATATATATATATATATTAGACTCCCCCCAAAAAATGGAATTTTTTTTTAGAGGGTGAGCCCCTTGTAGTACAGGCTTTGCCCACTAGGTAAGTGTTCCAGGAATCCAACAGCATCAGTGTACCAGCTACAGTTGCTGTAAGAGGCTGCACTTGGCTTCAGAAAAACTTTTTTGTAGAGATTATTTTAACGGGCTTGCTCATTTTAGAATTTACAAACACACATGCCCGTGCTGTGCTAAGTATTCAACAGTTCGAACAAAAATATCATGAACCCCATGTCCCACCCTCTCTATTCACCAGATCTTACCCCAAGCCACTTTTTTTGTTCCCCACATCATGAAAAAAATCCTCAAAGGGGAACATTTTGTTGACGTGGAAGAGGTGAAACAAAAATGGCAGAAGCACTAATAGGCATCTAAACTGACAGGTTCAAAACTGTTTTGAGCAGTGGAAAAAGCATCTCGATAGGTGTATTGCATCAAATGGATAATATTTTGAAAGTGACTGAAGTTTAAACATGTAAGAATAAACACACAATTTTTCATATATAAATGTTGGACTTTGGGGGGTCCCCCTTTTTATAAACATTAGTTTGTTTTTCTAAGTAATTATTTTATTATTTAGAAAGTTGTTTGCATCAATGTATTTATGAACAGAAAGCATAAAAATCAAGCAAAAAGATAAATTTTGCCTTTGGTGCTGGATATTTAAAATAAAACTGAGATTTACATCTACTAAGAGTTTTTTTCTATATAGTCATTTAAAAAATAAATTTATCTTCTATAGTTTCCCAGAGTACCTAAGAAGGTACTGTTGTAGCCATATACAGTATATTGTTCAGTAAATATTTATAAAAATTGATTTATAAAAAAGATAGATATAAAAATATTTAAATATAAAATTACCAATAATAATAAATATTGATATCATTAAGTTAAAATTTCTGATTAAAAATTATTAAGACCATTATATCATGGTACGTAAAAGATGATTTGGTGATTTCTTTTCTCTAAAGGGACAAAATGTTTTAGGCTTTACAGACCAAGGTACAAAACATAGAGACTCTTACATAAGTAGGCATTTATATAACAAGAGAGAAAATAATATAGACAAAATTGTAAATGTAAAATATTATAATCATTGAGTACAATTTTTATATAGAATTACTACTAATAATACAATTCTTTGGAGGAGGAATAATATTGTCTTTAATCAGGGTCCAAAGTCAGTTTTATCATATCAGTTGCAGATGTTGACTTGTTAATAGTGACCTTTAATAAAACCGTAACTATCTCGTTTTTAAAAGTGTGTTTTCACAGTACAGGTACTGTCAAATACTGATATCAGTCTGTAAGCATCTGCTTTCAATTGAGCATACTCACTAATTTGAACACATTTATAGACTTCTTATAGGTTGACATTTGTTTAGCTTGTCATTACTGAAGACTCAGTAGAAATACCAAAACTTCCAGGTTAAATCGATTTTCAAATATGAATATTTTATTGGTATTTACCTTGAAATCCAAGTAACACTTCTGGAACTATAATTTGAACTCAGAAAAATATGTCTGCCACAAATCTATGTGGGAATGGAGGTATCTGTCTGTGTTTTAACTTTTGAAATCATGGTGAATATACAAAACAATTTGACATTGCTTGTGATTCAAACATCAACTGCATTAAGCACTAATTTACTCACAAAAGCAATATTTCACTTCAAAACTAAAGGTTGAATTATTAAGAAACTTTAGCAGGTATGCATCAATAGCTAATTTCCAAAGCCATTTACTGTTCAATAAAAGTGTTAGAAAGTGATTCTTCTCATTCAGAAAACATTTTAATCTTGGCTTTCAACTAAAAATTTTGCATTGAAACCATACTGTTGCTAAGCTATTGAACTACTTACTGTGAGGTAGGTCCACTCAAATAGTTAGCCTCTATTTTTGACACACACAAGAATTATGTTTTTATAATAAATGAGACCATAAGAGACTACCCAAGAGCAAATCAACTTCACTACTGATACTCCAAGAATTATAAAAGAAATGAGAAGTTCAAAGCAATTTTGTTTCTTGATCCTTGTTATGTAATCCTTTTTATCCCGTCTTCTGGATGACTTTTGGTTTTTCACATTATACTCAATGTTACAAGTGTTTGCAATGGTTTATTTTGGTATGATTTAATCTTTTCTTCCCATCATTTTATGAGCCTCTTTCAAGTTCTTCAGTTCTAAAATATTATTTTAACTATTTTGTTAATAATTCTTGGCTGATTTCTTTCTGGAGCATGTATTTTCTGTCTTATCCTTTACATATTTTTCCCTCCACAATTAAAAAAAAATTATATCTTGTATTTTCTAAAACTGTGGGTGAATTCATGACATTTCATATGTATCAATTTATTGTAAGTTAAGGGACATGAGGAAACATATAAGAACTAGAAGAGTCAGAATTCAAAAATTTCAACTTTCTTATCACTGTTAGCTAGATCTTCTCAAGCCTTTGTAAATGGGTTCCCAGCCACATGTGCACACTTCCATATCTACAAATCGTGAACTATTATGGTCATTAAGCCAAATTTAATGCCCAGAACGTTGACCATTGATGATTGATTAATTTACTTGTGCTAACTGATTATGAAAGCCTTTTGAGTATTTCAAGATAGATTGCTCCTCTAAGTTTTTCCAGAGGAAACTTGCCTGTCTATATTTCTTTTCTTTATTGTTTATGTTTTTGAGCTGGAGTCTCACTCTGTCGCCCAAACTGGAGTGCAGTGGCACGCTCCCGGCCACCGCAGCCTCGCCCTGCAGCGCTCCGGCGATCCTTCTCCCTCAGCCTCCCAAGAGCCGGAACTAGAGGCGCGCGCTGCCACACCTGCTAACTTTTGATTTATGGTAGAGAAGAGGTCTCGCCAAGTTGCTCGTGTGGGTCTCGAACCCGCGGGCTCAGCAATCCACTCGCCTCGGTCTCCCAAAGTGCTGGGATTGCAGGCTGAGCCACCGAGCCCGGTCTTTATTTTTCTTTTGACTATTAACAAATTTTTCACACGCCATGGTTTCTAGGACCCTCGAGCAAGCTTCTGACTGCCAACATTCCACTTACTATTTGCCGGAAAGTATGAGTGTTAGTCCTCCAGAAGTGGGCTGATTTTGGTACAGAGCATGAGACTATTTCCTTCTTTGCACTAGAAATCGTATTTAAAAGTATTCGACCCAAGTAGTATTAAATTTTATATGAATTCATGGTATTGTTGCCTCATTTTGAAAATCAGCTTATTTTTTTCATAGATGAACCTACCGTCCTCTCAACAGTCCTGACAAAACAGGATGGCTCCCAATTTGATGACGTTATTAAACATTTAACATATTATTGATGATGTAATTAAACATTTCCCCCATGTGCCATAGCTACTAAGATCCAAGTTTGAAATCAGGTTTGTTCTGTATCTTTGCCCTAGAAACTGTATTTTACAATTCTACTTCTCTTGTCCTCCTTTTTTTCTTGCATTTTCTTTTTCATTCATTTACCTAAAACAATTTGGGAGCATAAATAAGATCATAGCTGGTATTCAGTCACGTAAAATCTGAAGTAACCTCCCAAGTTTTGAAACGAAAAATATGTAGTTCTCTTCTGTATATATCTCACAGATATAAAGATTGGTGTCAATAGTTTAAAGATATTCAAATAAACTATGACCTGAAGATGTCTCTCTTGTCTGTAACCAGAGTGCCTTTTTCAAAGTGTTCCTACTCTTAAAATCAATATAAAGCAATTAGACAGATTTTTGCATATTTTTCTAGATAATGCCCTACAAATGAACTGCATTTGAAAGGTAGTGGATCATTGTTTTATATCAAAGTTATTTTTAAATTGATTATTCTTGGATTAGGACACTTCCTCTTGAGAGTTCTACCCTCATTTTGGATCTCAAAAGAGGCAGCAATGGTTATACAAATTATTTCAAAATAGAGTAGGCTCCAATGTTTCTGAAACCTATGCAAATCTCAGTCATTTTGTCTGAAACACTCATTAATCTCAAGGTAGTACTGCGAAATTGATTTATAATCTGACAAAGAGGCCCACCATGGCTGATGTCAGCAGCCACAAAATAATCACATGGTGTTTCGTTCTTGATTTATACATTGGCTCACAAATCACTGAATGTGATGCTCAGGGACTGATTATTCTTATTATCAGTGATATTACTCTTTTCTGTCAATATCCTGTACTTTGCAACTTATTTATGTGACCTTGACTGGCCATCTGAGTACTCCTGCATAATCCAGTGAGTAGACAAGTTGGGAAAAGTCATAAATAGTTTAACACTGTGAAATACAGTTATGTGTTTTTTGACAGCAAAGCAATACAATTGTCTTTGTTGTTGACATTACTTGACTGTCACTGAATTTTTTAATATATGTCATTTCTCCAATTTCCTGTTTATTTTTTGTTTTTCTGAAAATGTTCTTTTCTATTGAGAGCCTATATACTGCATAGGACAATAATATGCTGGAAAGATTTATTGAACTTGGAATTTTATCTTCATATTTAATTTCTTTTTAAATATCTCTGGATGTAGTTGAACCTTCCCCGTCCTATGAGCAGTGACCATATGTAGCCAAGTAGTATGAGTAAGATCACCCTACATTTTATCTTCCAGATCAGCACACTTTAAGAGTACATGGTATTATCTATATTGCAATCGGACAATAAACGTAAACTGAAAACTGAGGTGTGTTATAACTCTTAGCATGAGGAAAAAAGGATACATGTTGGGTTTAGATATGGATTTGAATCCTAGGTCTGCCTTTTATTGGCTGTGCAACTTCATGCAAGCTAATTGAACTCTCTGGGCCACAGATTCTTTATCTAAAATTAAAATAATAATAAGGCTTATCATAATATATGATAACTAAATGAAATAAAATGCCTCGATTGTTTTTTTATTATTATTATAAGGATGTAGGGTACAATTCAGTGTTAGGTATACAAACGTTGATTATGCAGGTACCCTTGTTGATGAGATATGTCCCTCCCTCCCCCAGCAGTTTCCCTCAATTGCCAATCCCACCCCCTTTCCCCTGACAATTTCCCACTATTGCCAATCCCTTTCTTATAGTATTATAATAATTGTCAAGGTTTGCTTATGAGTGAAAACATACTGTATTCTGTTCTTTGTTTCTATGAGAGATCACTGTGTATGATCTACTCTAAATTCATCCGTGTTGCTGCGAAGTCCATGTTTGCCCTTCTTTATGGCTGCATAATATTCCATTTTGTATATGTACTATATTTTCTTGTATACAGAGGCTACAGGAATCAAAACAGCCTGCTATTGGTACAAGAACCGTCATATAGACCAATGGAACAGGATAGAGATTCCGGAAGCAAAGCTTCAATTTCTCAACCAACTCATCTTTGACAAAGCCTCCAACAAAAACCACTGGGGAGAGGAGAACCTATTCAGTAAATGGTGCTGTGAAAACTGGCTGACCACATGCAGAAGATTGAAACAGGACCCCTACCTATCACCATACACAAAAAAATAACTCTAAATGAATCAAAGACCTAAACACAAAACCTCAAACTATAAAAATCTTAGAAAATGCAGGAGACACCCTTATGGAAATTGGAACTGGCAACCAATTCCTATTCAGAACACTAAATGCCCATACCTTAAGAAATAAGATAGACAAGTGGGACCTCAATTGTTATCCCAGTGTATGCTTTCATTTACAAATTCAAGCCCGGCTCGGTGGCTCAGCCTGTAATCCCTCACCTTTGGGAGGCTGAGGTGAGTGGACTGCCTGAGCCCACGGGTTCGAGACCCGCCTGGGCAGCGAGACCTCATCTCTACAATAAATCAAAAAAATCAGCGGGGCGTAGTAGCGCATGCCTGTAATTCCGGCTACTTGGAAGGCTGAGGCAGAAGGATTGCCAGAGCCCCAGCAGGTCGAGGCTGCGGTGGGCAGGAGCGGCCACTGCACTCCAGTCTGGGCGACAGAGTGAGACTCCAACTCAAAAAAAAAGAAATTCATATTGTTCATTCCTGAGAAGTTTGTCCTGGCTCACTGACTATATTTATTATACATTTCTGAAAGTTTCTTAGCACAAGGTAATCTCTCTTTCTTTTAAATTCTTATTCCCTGTTTGTTTGACTTGATGCTTATCTTTTTTTTTTTTTTTAAATCCTAGGTGCCTAATAGTTGATCATTGGCTGTATAGCCATTGGAAGATTAGAAACAAAATGGGATGAGTGCATGAATGAGTCTGTTCTTAACTGTTCCTGATGTCTGCTACTATCTCTGTCTTGAAATGAACTTGAGTCTGTGTACTTCTAAACATTTTGGACATTCTGTGGACTCAATGTGTATGATTCTGTGCTTTGCCAGCTGCTGCCTAGAGCTTATTTTTCTCAAGTTTGTCATAGCACTACCATTCTTTTTGTTAGCTTGCGTTTTGTTTTTTTTTTTCCTTTCCTTTTCTTCCTATCCTTTATGGGTTTGTGTCTCTTAAAAACTACTTTTCTGCCATTTTAGTTATTTTACTAGAAAGAGCAATAGTAGATGTAGATATTTAATTTGCCATCTTTACAGGTCTGTACTCGGTATCTACTCTTTCAGCTGACAATGCCTTCTTCTTTCCTGTATTGAAAAATTCATTTTTTATCATCCTAAATAGTCCATCATTTGGCCAGTTGCCCAAATAAATAATTACTGTTTTTAACTGAATTTTGTATTATGGGAAGTAAGATATTTTTACTAAATATATATGCTTACATATATAGGTATATTATATATTTATTTATTTAGAGGCCCTGGAAATTTTTCCAACATGAGGGAATAAAGAAAAATAGTAAAGTAACTAGTATATAGGTACTCTTTACAGGAATAATAATATTAATTTCATTCAACTAGAGATTGAGAGCCTACTTCCTTTTTTAATACTATTTCTATGAAGTCATTTCTATGAAGTCATTTTTCATTGAAGCAGGAAATGAAAGGCAGGCAGGCATGACATTCCTTTCTCATGGTTTAATTGTTTCAGTAGAGACCTGGGGTTCTGAAAATTCCCTTAGTCGTATCTTTCAAGTTAAAAATTGATTTGCATGTAAATGTTTTATTGTGCTACAGGAATGTCACAGGAATTAACACTCAGATCAATAGTGTATATATACATATATTTTAATTTGGAAACAAATTATTCATTCAATAAGTACTTCATGTGTGAGAACTAATTTAATCTTTTGGACTCTGGGTACACAGAGTTGTATTAATTGTTATTCTTGATTCTTTGATTCTTGCATAACATTATTTTATTTTGTTTAACAAATGAACCCAACCTGATTCTAGATTATTATCAGTTCTTTAAATCTATCCAAGATCTCTCCTCTTCTCACCCACCTGCCTTCCCTACAAAGTTACTACATATGTTTATGATTCCCTTGCTTTTTTATGTATAGTTTTCTTACACATATATTTAATCCTAAACATATTTTGCTTGTTTTTCTGCTGTTTGTTTTATCACTGGGTGTCGTACTGCATGCAGTATTCTGAGATTTGCCTTTTTCCCTCAATAGTATGTTTCTGAGATTTACTCAGTGGTTACTATAGATCATTGATTTCCCTGGTTTATAATATTCCAATACAAGGCTGTAAGACAATTTATCTATTCTCCCATTTATGAGCATTCGACTCTGGATTTCCACCTTTCTAAATCTCTATCGCTTGAATTCTGGCTACTCACTGTTGTGAATTATGTCTCAGCTACCCAAGCCCAGCTTCAGATCACTCCCAGTCACTGAGTGCTGCTGCTGTCTGTCTTGGGCATTCAAGCCCTGACTCAGCCTCACAGTACGTCTTTGTTTCTTTGGTTAGAGACAGAGATAAAAATCTCTAGAGAACTCTCCTACATTGTAGGATAATGACAATGCCTCCTCGGTGAGTATATCCTCATTAGGGTCTCTTCATAGAACATCCAGGACCCTCAGTCATCTTAATTAGCCATAATACATAAACACAAGCCTAGTGGCAATTTCACCTAATAAATGTTGCAGGTGAAATGACCTTAGAAGTGGCTATAACAATATTACTTATTGCTAATATTGTAATATTACTCATTATAACATGTATAAGAAATTTTGTGTTCTCAAGAGATTTATCAGAGAATATTAGTGTAACCTCGATATTACCAATTCCTAGTGTTTAGCACACCTAGGTGCAGACTATAATTATTTAAGTTCAAGAGTTGCAATATATGCAAAACACTAACAAGTATTTCCCATTGTGTGGTCTGGAAACTCCTAGGGTTTCCTGCAATCTTTTCTATACGTTCATGAAGTCAAAAGTATTTTAAAACTAATATTAACAAATTGTTTGTCATTTTCCTTTTCAGTCTCTCAGAAGTGTACAGTGGAATTTTCCAGAAGGATGTGTAATATAGAAAAGATGAATGCGGAAGAAGATATGATGATCTAGTCTATAAAATCAAACATTAAAAATATTTGCAAAATTATAAAACATTGCAGTCCTTCTCATTAATGTCCTCTTTGGTTTTGCAAATTTTAGTAATTTTATAAAAATATATTAATTATGCTAATATGTAGTTGGTTTATTATTCTTTTTAAATGAATTAGTAAATTAACATTTCAATATTTATTAGTTTTCATTTTAATGTAGTCAATATAGATTGAAGCAATCTATCTAAAGGCTTAGTGAAACAATCATTTTTGATAGTATAAAAAAGATCCCTGAAAGCAAAAAAGTACAAGCATTGCTGCTCTAGAAGTGTTTTTCTTCTGTTTTTTTCTTCCTAAACGCACTTGAATTATTCAGATATTTTACTATACATAAAGACTATGTGCTCACTACTATTAAAAAATATGCAAACCTACATATGCACAGTTGCATATAATTGCTGGGAATTCATGAACCCTTGAAATCTTTTCACAGAACTCAACAACAGAAATTCTAAATATCATCATTGGGTCATAGAGACTGCTGTTCCCGGGGCAAGTCAATTATTAAAGGTAACACAGGGCTTGGCCAGAAGAAAGTCTCTCACATGCAAATCAACCAATTCTAAGGCTAAAGCGTCCAACCTCCTCTCAATGAAATGCTCACACACCAAGCCACTATTTCCCCTTCCCTAAATGATCCCATGGCCATGACCCATGGGAGACTATCCCCATAGCCCAATAGCCATTTAAAGTTTTAAAATGACCAGATTTTAAACAGTTTATTCTGTCCTGTCTTGCTTTTCCTGTGGAAAGACTCTGACTTAGAATATTCTTTTCTCTCCTTCTTATGCCTCCTACCAAAATCTAGTGATTCCTCTGCTAGTCTGCATGATATGGCATGTTCCTTGGTTTGGTAAATGTAAGCACCAACTTCTTTCGATGACATTGGCACCTCCATGTCATCATTCAGTCAAGGATGCAATTTTGGAGTAGGATGCGGAACGGGGGAGTGTGCACTACACTATAGAAGGTCTTCCATATTGAAAAGCAGAAGTGTGAAATTTGCAGATGCCAAGGTGAAATCATTTTTGTCAGACCAAGGATGAGGAAGGCCTAAAGGAAAGGAGGTTCACTTTTACATGCCTGAGATCAGAACTGCTTCCAAAACTTTCTAAAACCTTTTTCCAAGGTCCTTCATGTGCCTCCTGCTTTGATAAGGTTTATCACTAGACACTCTTCAGGACTGCAGTAATTCAGATAGATGTTCAAGGAAGAACACGTGCCCAGTAAGGGCATCTCCACCAATGAATTTACAATTCTGGCTTTCAAACTCTGGAACCAAGGAACTCTATTTTTAAACAGCTTATGAAGATCTCTCTCTCTCTCTTTCTCTCTTTCTTTCTCTCTCTCTCCCCTCTCTCTCCCTCTCTCCCTCTCCCCCTTCCTCTCTCTCTCTGTCTCTCTGTCTCTCTCTCATTCTGTCTCTTTTTCTTCTTTTCTTCTTTTTTTTTTTAACTATTAAAAGCTTCCTTTACCCTGCCCTCACTGAATACACTGGTGGCTTGCCATTTCACGCATTCCAGATTATAATCTCTTTTCTATTCCCAAGTAAATACAACATACAGAGGGTGCCAAAAATATATATGCTCTTTTTAAGAAAGGAAAAAAAACTGTAATGAAATTGTAGTACTCAATATATACTGATAATAAAAGATGAATACAAGCCGCGTTTGACTTCTGCAATTACAAGAGGTGCTCAGAGTGGTTATTATCAGCATCCAGACACCTCTGATTATAGCGAACTAAAAGTACTATATAGGTAACATCTGTTAAAATGTGTGTATATTTTTTGGCGCCCCCAATATATTTAAATTAGAAGCCACAGAAATCAATTTGAATTCATTTTCGCAAAAAGAAAACTGACTTGGTATCTCCAAAGTCCAGTGGAATAGTAAATAACCAGAAAGGCAGAACACTTTCATGTACCTCAGCAATGTTCATGAGAGTCATTCCAAAGCCTTCCTGTCTTTGAGTAAAATAAAATTTCACATTGCATAAGAGAAAAATTGATGCCTGTATCTTGGGTCAGCATCACTTAGACCTACTAGCTAACACTCCCCCAACCCTCACCTTGTAGTCACAGGGACAAAAGCTACAAATTGTGCTCCATCAGACTACACATTCATTTTATTACCTTTAATAATAACCAGATACACATTGCCAGATTTGATATGGTGTTGGGTACTGAATATCTTCATTAGAAAACAGGTTTCACCATGCGTGACTTTTTTTTGTTTGTTTATTTGTTTGTTTGTTTAATTTTGATCTCACTCTGTTGTCTGTGCAGAAGTGAATTAGCACAGTCACGGTGCAACACAGCCTTGACCTCCTAGGCTCAGATCATCCTTCCTCTTCAGCCTCCCGAGTAGCTGTGACTATAGGCGCACACACATGCCGGGTTAATTTTTTTAAAAAATTTTTTGTAAAGATGAAGTCTCACTATGTTACCCAAGATGGTCTCCAACTCCTGGACTCAATCTTCCCTCCTCAGTCTCCCAAAGTTCTGAGATTATAGGTGTGAGCTACCACACCTGACACCTGTTTCTTCGTTTTGGGGTTGTTGTTGTTGTTGTTGTTGTTGTTGTTTTGTCTTAAAGAAAATAAAGATCTTTGTTTTTCATCCACAACCTTTATGGTCCTTTGTCAACACTCACTATGTAAAAAACTATTCTTAAGATAACACTACTATTAATTAATTACTGAATGAAATGAATATTCCCTTTTACTTGTTTTTGTGCTTATAACATCTTTAACTAAGGATGGAAATTGATATATGATGGGGTTTATTTTGTTTCCCTTTGTTTTTCATTTCAAGGAATTGTTTGTAGGATCCATGAGTCAAAGTGATATAGACAAGTGTACAGAGAGTTCATCTGTTTGTTTTCATCCCTGTCCTCATCACTCTATCCCCACTTCCACCTGTTATGAGTAAATTTCCCCATGGAACAGCTATCATACGTCAGCAGGTGAGAGGTGAAAGCTATCAGCACAGAAGAGTTTGGAGTAGGTGGCTGGGTTTCTCAGCTCAAGGCCTCCCTCTTCTGTTAAGACTTGGGCAGTTTATGTAAAAGCACTCAGGCTTGTGCTTTATTTTACTTTATTTTATTTTTTTAGTTGGAGTCTCACTCTTGTGACTCAGGCTGGAGTACATATCATGCTCAAGGCCACTGCAGCCTCGGCCTGCTGGACTTAGGTGATCCTTCCACCTCAGCCTTCCAAGTAGCTGGAGCTAAAGACGCATGCCACCATGCCCAGCTAGTTTTTGTAATTTATTGTAGAGACAAGGTCTCACCAAGTTGCCCAGGCTGGTCTTGAACCCCTGGGCTCAGGCAACCCTTTTGCCTCCAACTCCCAAAGTGCTGGGATTACAGGCTGAACCACCGCACTCGGTGAAGACTTGTGCTTTAGTCTTTCAATGCTCCTTAACATTTCATTCTGCTTTTTCAGGCCTCCTGCCTGGATCATTTCATTCTCAGGCTTCCCTAAAGCGGTTACCCACCGCCTAGCGTGCTCCTTTCCCTGAGGTGGGGCATCGTTTTTTCTGGGGTTTGGGGGCTTCTGTCCCTGCTCACACCATTTCTGTTTCTCCTGCTTCTCACCAAAGCATCCATTTTGATGCCCCGCGAGCCACTCTCTCTGGCCTCAGAAAGATCTCCTAAACACCCTCACATACACTATTTTTGTTGGGAAGAGCGTGAATCTGTGGATGGTTTCTGCCTGAAGGTACAGATTATTTTGTTATTGGTACTAGTCCTGTAGGAATGTATAAAAGGATTTTTTTTTTGGTAGTATTCTCAAAGAGAAAATATGAGAAAATTAAAGTCAAAGCTGGAGCCAGGCTTCTACAGGATCACAGGATGCTCAAGGAGTTCTCAAGGCATTTGCCCTTAGAATTCCCTCCCTTATATCCCCTTTTTGTAAACAATGCAGGAAAAATGGAGAAGCCAAGGAAAGGAGAGCTTGAGGACCAGCAACGGAAGGAAAGTCCTGCGTGCTGCGGATGCAGAGTCAAGAGGAAAAGCCAAAACGCTCTGCTCTTGCTCAAAGTATTTCCTCCCAAGGGACAACGAAAGCAACTTGTTGAAGGGTGGCACACATCTGCAAAGTAGAAAAGGGAAAAAAAAAATCCTGAGCCCTACAGTGGTTTCAGGCAGCCATGGGTATTTCTCACATCTGAAACAATGTTTTACACTCAACCCTTGATTCCGTGGTCCAATTGTTGGTCCAATGGCTCACACAATTCCCAGTCAGTATTTTCATATTTTTAAAGAATATGTACATGCCATGGTTCCCAGGAGGCACGGGAACGCATGTAATGTTGAAGTGATTCCATCACAATTTAAAAAAGAAGAAGAATTGTGTCCTTGCATATGTTTTTAAAGGTGTTTGTCTGTTTCTGGCATTGGTTTACTGAATTATTTAAAAATATACTGGTCTAGCTCCAGAAAAGCAGAACACACTCACTGATGTGCATAGTACATCAAGATGTACTATGCACATCAGTGAGTGTGTTCTGAGTGAAAATTTTATTTTGAAGGGTTAATCATTTCTTACTTAAGTTTCAAAGGCTAAGGTGATTTTATCCAATATAATTTGTTATAAGAAAAAAATGTGAGGACTGGACACGATAGCTCATCCCTGTAACCCCAGAATTTTGGGAGGCTGAGACAGGAGGATCCCTTGAAACTGAGAGCTCCAGTCCAGCCTGGGCATGGTAGTGAGATCCCATCTCTACATATTTTAAAAATATACATATAGAAAAGGGAAAAAAAGCAAGAGCAAACTTTTCCAGAAATATTACCAAAGACAAGTTTGAAACCTATGTTTAAAGCAATTTTAGGATCTGTTGTTAGTGCGGATTCTCTGAGAAGCAGATACCAAGGCATAATTACATGTGCAAGAGATTTATTATAGGTACTGCCTGTGAGGGTGAGGAGGGAGCCACAGGAAATCATCAATGCATATTTTTTATCCACATGGAAGAGAGAAAAAAGGAAGATTGCACAGAAAAACATCTTTCCCTGCCGTGCCATTCTGAGAAATTTCATCAAGGGTATCACCGGGTCCCTCAGCTAAAAGTACCCCCCGAAGAACAGTCCTGCTGCAGTCTCGTGCTGTGCTCAGTTGCTGCCTGGGGGTATCAACCTGCTGGAAGTGTGATCTTGGCATCAACTGGGTGCTGGTAGATTCAGAGCACAGCCGTTGGGGCCCTAAGTCAATTACTTTCCCAGCAGTCAGAGGGCTCGTTTTCACAGCTGCCATTTATCTAAAGTAAAGAAAGCACACTTTGTTACCTATCTCTAAATTACAGCATAGCACCTGTCTTTTATGCAAACATTCAAAATTAAATGCAAAACACACCTACTTAGAACATGCTTATACCTACAAGAAAAAAAGTCACCTCATTCTTCTGTCCATTAAAAAACGTGACCGTGGTCTAAAATGTTAGATGAATTGAACTATTGTCAGGGCTTGTGTTGGCTGTGATGGTTATTAACTTTAGAAGAGGGAAAAGAATGTGAATACTCAATTTTTCTTCATTCTTATGTTTTGTAGCGACTGGGTCTCACTGTTTTGGCCAGGCTAGTTTGAAACTCCTGGGCTCAAGCAGTCCTCCTGCCTCCGTCTCCAAAGTGCTGGGTTTACAGGTATGAGCCAATGCACCCAGTCTATTTTGATTATTTTTTAAAAGGTGAGATACTGACTGTACTGGCTTTATGAGAAAAGGGCTTTGAAAAATTACAGCATGCATAACTCATGAAGTTTTTTTTCAATACTGACCTCATTGACTTATTATTCCTTTAGCAAATTCATTAACTAATGATTAATAAAATAAGATCTTGATCCATGAGGCAATCACAGGGCAAGTTGTCTGAGTGTCAACATTTCTGGGCAGGGAATAGATGCTATTTCATGATATCTCAGCCTAGGTAAGTGTCTTTGGTCCCCACGTATTCTCTCACCTCTCAGCCCCAAACTCTGAATATACCTCACCCATCCAGCCCCTGATAACTTACCTTCCGGCTGCCTGTAGCTGCATCTTACTAAGGTGGCCTATCTCTCACAACACTTTTCTTTGACCATTTAACGGTTCTCCTGGTAATTCACAAGTACCTGGTCTTGTTGTTCCACGCTGGCATTCCCCAGCCCTTATTTTTGTGTATCCGCAGATATTGTCACTTAGATTGTCATTCATCTATTTATAACGACCCATGGGATGCTCGTTTGAGATTTTACTGATTTTGAGCTTAACCGTTAGGGACAATGCTTGATCCATACAATCAAGATAAAGGAAGCAAGATGCTGGATGGAGAAGGGTAAATCTTTAACCTCTTCTTTTGCAATGCTAAGAGTAAGTATAAGACAGCCACTCTTTCTTGAAGGTTTGTCAGAATTTGTCCCTAAAATTGTCACTGAAAGAAATGTCGTAGCTGGTTAATTTGCAATTCAGTATGAAGAAGAAAAGTAAAACATAGAAATCAAATGATAGGAAGTGAGAAAGAGGAAAACAACAAAACAAATGATAAAGAATCAGAAAATAAACGGAGATTAATAAATCAGTCAGCCAATTAATTAGACAGCAAATAACTTACTGAGTAGCTACTATCAGGACAAAACATAACACAGGAGCATAACAAATTATCAAGCCCTGATAAGATCTATGAGAAAATTAAGTACATCATGAGCTAAGGCTGGGCAACTGAGTTCCTTCGCAAAATCAAGAAAGTTCCAAAAAAGGTCATGTTTGCTTTGAGATCTGAATGATGAAAGAGAAAGTGTTCTGGGCTGGTGAATCTTCACCTATCATTTTAATGTCTCAGGAGATTACAGTTTGATTTCAATTTTATTCTCCTTCTTTGGTCCTAAATCCATTTTGTATCACGTGTATTTCCCAGAAATAAAGTCTGTTAAATTGTCCATATTATTTTCTAGCAATTAGCTTAGTCATCTTGGCATCTGTAGTCATGCCACACATTTATCTCTAAAATCATTTGTCCCTTCCTTCTTTTTTATTTGGAGGGTGGGTTTCATACTTTAGAAAGTTTGTATATATTATTATTTTACTTTTTAAGATTTCTGTTTTTATTAACTCTATTTTTCATCTTATTACATTCACTTCTATGTTGTAGTTATTAATTTCTTCTTACACTTCAAATGAATTTATGTTGTTTCCTCACTTAATATGAAAGATAGTTCATTGATTTTTAATCCTTTTGTTGCTAATAAGTAAATTTAAAGCCGCAAATCTTTTACCTAATAGTTTTCGAGCCTTTATATTCCTTCTGCTTGAAGATGCTGTTCCATTGCCAGTTTGTTCCAGTACCCTGTCTTCATGTTGCCCTGGAAACTTTTAAGGTTTTGTTTTTATTTCTGGTAAATTACCCTTTATCACCATGTCTAAATTTTCTAGGTTTTTGTTAGTTGTTTTTGTTTGTTTAGCATATTCTCCTCAGGATGGAGTGGATTATTTTCATCAAACTACTCATTCTTCCATTCTAGATTATCTGTTGTCTTGTCTGTTTTGATGCCACATGTGCTCCTCCTGATCTCCCGCTAGACAGATGTTGAACTATTGGGTGCATCCTTTATGTTTCACAGATCTTCTTCAGGTCTCCCACCTCTTTCTTCACCTGTGGTGCTTTCTGAACTCATTAACAAGATCTTTCAGAATCGAATTTACTTTTACTTTCAGTCCATCCTGCCCTTTTATTTTTAATTTTAACAACAGTTTTATTTTTGAGACATCTATTATTTCCCTCTGCTAACAGTTCTTATTTTATGACTGTGGTCTTCTTCTTTATGTAAACCAATTGAGAGAACATATGAAGACTTAGAAAGGTTCTAGCCACAAAGAAAATTATCATTGTTGGCTGCTATGACTAATATAATTACTCTGCTTTGAATATCCAAATCTGCCTCCTTTGTTAACATTTCCTTATGTTTAGATGTATCCATATGTTGAGGTTTTCATCTGTCTTGGATTTCTTGCTCTGTTTAGAGTCTTAATTGTGTGTTCATCTTTGCAGTTAAGTTCCCATTTTGACTGTTTTTTGTATCTTTTTCTACAGACTGCTGAGAGAGAGAGAAAGAAAGAAATGAATTTTGGCTTCGTTACAGAGAAAACAAGAAGGTAGTAGCTGTTAGTATGTTCAATGCCAGTCTTTTATATATGGGTCCTGCCTATTCCTCCTATTTTCTGCCATCCACAACACTGCCCTGCCTCTCCTGCCTGACATAACTCACCTTTTGCTCCTTTTTGGAAACATACACCTGAAATTCACTTGCTTGGCTAGTTCTGTTTTGGTGCCTCCAGCTCCATCAGTTTGTAGCATCCATCACTTCTTAGCATAAAACAGTCTTGTGGTTTTGTCTTTTTGCCCTTGCCCTGTTTGGTGACTTTCCTGTATTATCTCATATATTGCTCATTTTTTACATATGCATTACACTTTCATGGTGTTTGAACTGTTAATTGTTATCCTTGTTTCGAGAGCTTATCTTTTGTTCTTATATTTTTTTCTCATAATTTTTTTAAGAATATGGAAAAGGCGAGGAAGATTATAGCCTCTTCTTAGGCTGCCATCTTAAAACATTTTAATAAAGTTCCCAGTTACCTTTAGGAAACCATAAATTATGATAATTCAGGGAATATAATATTACAAAATAATTATCACCATATTTATGCCACAAACCTAATTTAACTTATTACTATATAGAGAGTTCCAAATGAAATATTATCACATATAATTCAGCTTTTTATTTTTAATATTAAAATAATATTATACTATAACTAGGTAATGTTTATTCCAGGAGTGTTGTTTTAACTCAGGAATTATGTTAGTATAAGCCAGTCAATAAGAAAACAAAAAGGAAAAGTCATATAAACAGATTACAGGGTAATTCCCTCAAGTCCCCTCCCACAGTGGGAGCTTTTCTGTCCTGTCCATAAATCCTGCTTTCTAAAACAAACAAAAAACAGATTACAGGAGAGAAAATCTACCATGAATTCTAATAAAAATTCCAATAAAATGGGAATGTTTGCTAGCAAATGATTTAGTAACAGTGTTATACAACAAAAATAGATATTTCTTTCTCATCGGATTTATCCAGGACATGGCTTTGGTTCTATTTGTCTCAGTTCAACTTTGTTTTACATATCCTCTTCATTTGTGGATCCAGGGAAGTAGAGTAGTCTTTATCCATGATATGCTATTCTCAAGGCAGTGGAAAAAATGAAACTTGGCAAAACTACGAGATAGTTCTTAAAAGTTTCTGTTGAACATGACATCAGGTGATGAATGCTTACATTATCTTTAACAAAGTGACTCCTGTTTCAAGCTCTAAAGAAGGGAAGATGTACATTCCTTCCACTGAAAGGAACTGGAAGGAAAGTTGCCATGAGAGGGCATATAAAATTAATAAAAACTTATATTCTTGAATTAATCTCTCTTAATTATAGTATCTTCAGTGAACAGCAGATGATTGAGATTGTTTTTATTTGCATGTTAAGGAATTACCATACATATTTACTAGACAAGGAAATAAGGGCCCTGCTGTTAAAAAATAATTTTAAGTATAAAGTGGTACAAATTATAATCCTATTCATTTCATAAACATCCTAGGCATTCTTATCATTTCTTTAGTCTGTATGTATTTTTAAAGATAACTTTAGAAAAATAAATCCAGTGGTTGCATTTGCTATAGGATATTATTGAATCAATACGTATAATATGGCACTTAATATTTGCAATTGTACTTACATGTGATATATTTCTAAGTGCAATCAATTGCAGAATATTTGTCAATTGAAAGTCATTATTTTAATGCCCTTAAAGAGATTATATAGATCTAATAAATAATCAGTTGGTGACTGTATTCTTATTCTTTTGATATATAAAGGTGGTTTCTTACAATAAGTAACAGTAACATATATGATTGTGTTTTTTAAAGTCATTTTTTGTTTTCTTCCTTTTTTTTTTTGAGTTGGCTAATTGTTTTTGTTTGTTTGTTTTTTATTGTAGAGATGAGGTCTCGCCAAGATGCCCAGGCGGGTCTCGAATCCATGTGCTCAGGCGATTCACTCACCTCAGCCTCCCAAAGCGCGGGATTACAGGCTGAGCCACCGAGCCCGGCTATTTTCTTCTTTCATAACATGTGGCATTATAATTATCTTCTGGGTCTTTCTCTCTTCATATTATATTGTTTTGTTTTTTATCTGAATTGTATAGTTCCCATATAACAACAGTACATGTGGACAGAATGCAGCTATTGCCTAAGAATTTCAAATTAAAATATTTATGAGCTCATTGTGCTTTATAAGATAATACATGCAATAAGAGACCTTTTATTGGCTCACTGTCCATCTGTTCTTACTATAATTCAAATCTGGAAGGAAATATAATCTTGAGCTGGAAAAGATAAATGCCGTCAAGTGCCAACTCCATATTTTTACTCTTATGCCTTGATCTGGTCATTAATAACGTTTTTACATGGGGTGACATACTTAGAGAGGGAAAAATAAATTAAATGTTGAAAATGTTTTGTTGTACAAATGACCAGAGTTAAGATAGTGCTCTTCAGAATATATTCATTTTCCCAAAGTAGAATGAAAAGGCCAATAATGAGAATGGAAATAAGGTTTAAATTTTTAAAAAGCACTTAAAGACTAAAATACATTTCCAAGTTACAAACTATTTTAAAGTGGCAGAATTTATCATTCATAGAATGTTTATAAAATAATCACTCGTGCATTTATTTATTTATTTATTTAATTATTTTGACTTGGAATCTCACTCTGTCACCCAGACTGGAGTGCAGTGGCATGCTCCCGGTCACTGCAGCCTCGACCTGCTGGGCTCTGGTGATCCTTCCATCTCAGCCTTCCAAGTAGCTGGAACTACAGGTGTGTGCTACTATGCTCAGCTAATTTTTTCTTATTTATTGTAGAGATGAGGGCTTGCCAAGTTGCCCAGGCAAGTCTAGAACCTGTGGGCTCAGGCAATCCACTCACCTCGGCCTCCCACAGCGCAGGATTACAGGCTGAGCCACCGAGCCCGGCCCAACTCGTGCATTTTTTAAAGTGGTGAGAAGAGCCTTATGGCTTTTAATGAAGTGAAGTAATTGTTTTTTGTCAATTCTAGTTAAAATGTGATTCCCACAACTGTGCAAGCATCATATTTGCTTGAATGATAGTAAAATTCATAGTATGTTGCTATCTTAAAAATTGATAAAATACCGTGGATAAGCAATAATGGCATATAATGTGTGAGAATAATAAACTGATACACACATATCAATATTAGGTTTTAGGTTTCTCAGTTCTTACAAAAGAACAAAAATCTAAAACTTAAAAAATAAAGTTTTCTCCTACTGAATCTGTCACTAATGTTTTCGGACAGGGTTCACTCACAGAAGCAAACTACTAGAGCATTCACGTACGACTGATTACAATGATTTATCTTACACAATTCAGGAAGCTAGTTAAACAGTCTAGGGGAGATTGTTTTTTCCCTGTCAGATGCTGCTGCTCAAAGTCAGCTGGGCAGGCTTTTGAGAAGGAAGGACTGACATGCCATGGGGACAGCAAAGACTGAAAGGAAATTGTGAGGATGAATGAAATCCATGTGAACCAACTTGACCTCAGTTGGGTCTCTAACTGCCTCTCAGTCTCCAAATTTGATGATGGGTTGATCTCTAGGAGGAAGGCAGTGTCCTTCAGCATAGCCAAAAACACGATGGAATACTACACAGCCACAAAGAAGAACAAGAGCACGTCCTCTGCAGCAACATGGACATCGCTGGAGACCTCCATACTAAGAGACAAAAAACTGAATACCACATGTTCTCACCCATAGCAGGCCCTGATCACTGGTCACATGAGCACGGTGGTGGGAAGAGCAGGCGCTGGACACTGCTATGGGAGGAAGGGAAGGATGGGATAAGAAGGCACATGGCAACACACTGGGTACCAGGTACACTATCGGGGGTGACAAGTCCACTAGAAGTCCAAACCTCCCCTGCATGCAATTTGCTTTTGTAGCAAAACCTCATATGTACCCTACAACTTTAAATAAATAAAAATAAAAAGCATGCATAGCATAACGATCAAATAAAATTAGTTACCATGTAAAAATTAAAATAATAATTTAAAAAATATGCATTTGACCCACAAGACAAAATGCTAGGAAGATGTGTCAGGAACTGGAGGTGCTACGGGCCATATGCTGCCCCACACTAAAAGTCAAACCAGCAGATGAGTGAAACACATTATCTACCTCGTACCTGGTAACCTGCGTTTATTGATTCTTGAGTGATGTTCATTTCTCTTCTACCTGAGTCACATTCAGTCTCTGATATCTTATTAAGTAGACATCATTAAATACTACGTAAATTAAATTGTACAATATTAACTACTCTTAATCTTTTTATGTTAGATATTAGGCAAATATAAGAGGATAAAAGAAAGAAAGCTAATATATATACAAGTATTGCTTTAAAAATAAGGAACAGTACTTACTACAATTCTCATTTCTGCTGTTGGTCATGGAGACATGCATATTATTTATAATTACCTTATTCTACTATTCTTTGTCCCCAGTAAGTACCTTGACTAGTTATGATTTGGTTTTGTCCAGAGGAGTCCCCAGTTTTAGATTGTTTTCATTTTCCATTGGCTTTTCTCACTGGGAATGGAAATATTGAAAGGCAACCCAAAGGGTCACCTGCATTTCAGATACAATTCTCTTTATCCCATTGTGTCTTAGCAACCCAATTTTTCCTTGATAACCGAATCAGTCTCCATGGGCAGAACACCAGTCATCTCTTTGTCTGTTGATTAATATGAGGAACCCAAAGAAGCCAGGTAATAGTCTCAACTTTGAGTTGAATGGACCTATTGCTGTAGGCCTTTGTAGAAACATTTCTCACTTGTAAACTAAAACTTGACCAGTAGAGCTCCCAAATGAGGCATATGGGCAGCAATGGCATTGTCACTGAATTTCTAGCAGTAATGGTGAGAAGAGCCACTCCTCTTTATCCCTTGCTGCCTGGATTTACAAATTCTGAAAGAAATAGCATCAAAAAGTGGTTGCTGATGGAGCCCACATATGACATCCTGGAGGATGTTACCCTAGCTCCACAAAGTTGAATCACTCAGTTGACAGTTCAAAAGATCTTTCACCTTTGTTTCAGGTCAATTGCTGGAAAATGATGGGTTTCATAATAAGAGCAATGAATGTCATGAGTATCTCTGCACTTTAATTTGGAGAAGACAGATTCCTTAGGAGATGGAATATCATGACAACGAATAAGATATTCCCTAAGTTCATACAATGGTGAGTTTGGCAGAGGCATTGCAGATGAAGAAAACAAACATGTGACTTGGATTATAGGTGTGGTGGCTCACACCTATAATCCAAGCATTTTTGGAGGCAGAGGTAGGAGGATTACCTGAGCCCAGGGGTTTGAGACCAGCCTCGGCAAGCTGGCGAGACCTCACCTCAATAATAACTCAAGAAAAATTAGTCAGACATGGTGGTACACACCTGTAGTTCCAGCAACTTGGAAGGCTGAGGTGGAAGGATCACCTGAGCACAGCAAGTCAAGGCTTCAGTGGCCATGAGTGTGCCACTGCACTCCAGCCTGGGTGACAGAGTGAGACTCCTACTCAAAATATAAATAAACAAATAAATAAACTAATAAATAAATAAGAAAGCAAATATGTATATCTCTGAAGTATCTTTTATTTTCCTTTGAGAACAACGAACTGCCCCCACCTTGATGAAATAATTCTGGGAAGTGTCTTGAAGGAACCCTACTAGCAAGTGTTCTTCTGTAGATGTACTTCACAGACAACATGCTGCTATCCACTGGTCGATTGTCCTCATTCCTCACATGCTGCTATCCACTGGTCGATTGTCCTCATTCCTTACGCAAAAGCATTTGCATTAAATTTGTCTTCTTCTTTTTTTGAGTTGAAATCTCACTCTGTCGCCCAGACTGGAGTGCAGTGGCCGCTACCGGCCACCACAGCCTCGACCTGTTGGGCTCCGGCGATCCTTCTGCCTCAGCCTTCCAAGTAGCCGGAACTACAGGCGTGCGCTACCACGCCCGGCTAATTTTTTATTTATTGTAGAGATGAGGTCTCGCCAAGTTGCTCAGGCGGGTATCAAACCCGCGGGCTCAGGCAATCCACTCACCTCAGCCTCCCAAAGGCGCGGGATTACAGGCTGACGCACCGAGCCCGGCTAAATTTGTCTTCTTATGTATTGTGCACTTATCTGCAGCAGGCACTGATGCCTTTTTGAAAACCTGATTGTTTTGGTCTTGACATCTCAGTTGGGGGCTGTAAAAATGATGATGACTTATACAAAAGCAGTTAACAGACCTAATCATAAAGAAAATTTATAAAAATTATACTTTCATGTGATTATCCTGATAAGCACAGAATTATTATATGTGTGCATATATGAATTAAAACATATGTTTCCATTTTCAGGTTTAATTTGAGAGTCTGAGACACTTGGTCCCTTTAGATGAGCTTAGTCTTATGTTCTACTTTCTGTAGGCCAAATTGTTGAAATACTAACCTCCAGTTCATCAGGACAGGACTATATTTGGATAAAATTCAAGTTCTTTGATGATATGAATAAGTTAAAATGAGATGTTTAAGGTAGGACCTAATCCAATATGACTGGTTTCCTTATAAGAATAATAAATTAGGACACAAACAGATACACGTATGGGGGGCAGGGGGCAGAGAGAGAGCACAAACATATGTTTATGCAGAGGTTCAACCAGGTGAAACAAGAACAAGGAGGTGGCAATCTGCAAGAGAAGGAGAGTGGCTGCAGAAGAAACTTGATCTTCAACTTTTAACCTCTAAAACTGTGAGAAAATAAATTTATGTTGTTTAAGCTACCCAGACTCTTTTGGTAATGCAGCCCCAGCAAACTAATACACTACATGTTTATGTGCATGCTTCTCTCCTCACAAGACTATAAAGTGTTTGAGAATAGTGACTGTGTCTTTTCACTTTGCACCAACCTAACAACATGTCCTAGTTCCTCAATAAATATTTATTAAGTGGATAGTAAAAAGAAAAAAAAATTAAATTGTGATACAATAATTATTTTGAGTGATATATAAATATTTTAAATAAAAATCTGTTTGCAATAGCACAGGCTTTTTGTTTTGAAGGTTTTAATATTTCTGGAGCATGCTTATTATATTTAACAAATGTTGATCAAATAAATGTGGCATGAGAATAAGAAGAAAACAAAACTTTAAAATATTTTACCCTCAAACTTTTGGGAATGTAGCAAATGGTTCTTTTTTACACATGTGTGCTAGAATTACAAAAGAGTTAACATGTCATTCTTCTTTCACTCTCCTGTCTACCTTTCAAACTTATTCATTTAAGGATTTATTATTTCAATTCCTATGTCCAATATTAATGCCATATCTGGCCAAGAGTTAAACTTCAATAAAAATTTTATTGAAATGTGTTTAATGAATAGCGTGTGAGTGAAAATGAACCTGTCTGTCAGAGTCTTGCCATCTTAAATCTGACATCAAGGCACCAGTTGTGTTTTCTCCTCTGTTATTTAAATTTTCTTTTACGGCAGAGCTATGTGTACTTAAACACATTTGTCATTTTAATTCAGAAATGTTCTCATTTTAGATTGTTTTCAAATACTATTGAGACATGAACACAAAGAAATTTGAGAAAATATCTGGTACAAAAATACTTTGTCAATATTTTAGCACATCTTTCATTGTCTTACCGCTAGACCACATTTACTTGCATGGGTTTCAAATTTTTTTAAAAAGTAGAAATAAAATATAATGACTTATTTGAATTGCTAATTATAAACCACTTTATTTACAAGAGAGCTGACTTTTAAGATAATTTTATAAGGGCCAAGAAGCAAATGGTTCTACTTATTGATCAGAGTTCTTGTGAATTTTATCCCCAAATGATGTACCTTTAGAAAGACAAAATGTGTGTTCTGTATGAAGAAATCAAAAGTCTAGCTAAATAGTTGACAGGTCAGAAAATAATATATTCATTACATGAAGTTTTAATACAAATTAAATTTCAGATCCAGCAATCTGTCTTTACTCACCAAGTGTTCTTTTTAGACGATCAAATGGTTCTTTTAAAAATCAATTCACTAATTAACATTTGTAACCGCCTTTAACTGAAATGCCTAAAAGTACAAATGCAATATGGAGAATCTGTATAGGTACTAGATAGAAATACAAGTCTTCCACATCACTTTCCTAATTGTTATCACATTAAAGTTGAAAGAACACCTGAAAAATTATTTTAAAAAAACAAGAATTAATAGAAAAATGCAACTGTGGTTGGAAGTCAGAAAATGAGATGTGATCCTTTCTGACTCCATTTAAAACTGGTAATTAACTTTCCCTTGGTGTGCATGTTTTTCCTCTTCGGTGAATGAGGTGACCCCAACCTACCTTTCTAAACCCATTTAGATCTACTTCCATTTAAATTGTGCCAGCTACACTAACCTTTCTTTAATGCTTTAAGGTCATAGACACTTCTGGAACTTTCTCAACCTGTTTCCTCTGCACAGCTCACTGTTTCTCTTCTTCCACCTTCTGTTCTTATCACTACACAATTCACCTGCCTCAACCTCAGTACCCCTTGCTTACTGACACCTTGTCTGGATAGATCTCATTATGCTCTTTCAGCACCAAGTTGTTTGCCCCCTCTTTTTTTCACACATTGCCAGCGTGGCAGAGAAGTTCAGAGTTGGAACACAATGCATTGAATTCCAATTTGTTTCCTGTAAGTTGTGAACGGTAATGGAGGCAATTAACTGAGAAGTTACGTGACATAATGTTTAAGAGAAAGCTTCTACATTTGATATACCTGGGATCAAAGTTTCATCCCTTTACTGACTCTGTAGGATCTTTGGTAAGTTACCAACGTCTATCAGCCTTGGTTTCACAATTGTAAAATAGAGATATTAATAGCACCCAATTTATTGTTTGTTTTGTGTATTAAAACAGTACCAGACATGAAAATGTCAGCTATCATATTATAGATAAAAATGTAGCTCAGTCTCTGGCACATATTAAGTGGTCAATATTTTATGTATCTGTCACATTTATGCTAATATAGGTGCTATATTGTAAATATAGCATTGTGAGTGTTTAACGCTTGTTCCCTCTTTATACAGAGTCATGAAGAAAACTATAATATCCATCTGTTATACACTGTGTCCTCAAGACCTAACCCAACATCTGGCATATATAAAATGTTCAATACATATAGGGTTATCCAATGAATGAGTCAATCATTCCCTTCAGGCAAAGGTTATGAAATCAATTAACTTGCAGTAACTTCATAGAGCTGTTATGAGATTTTAATTAAACAAGATATTTAAAATGCCTGGCACACTGCCAGAAATATTGTAGATATTCAGTACATGTATATTGTCTTTTTTCTCACCAGCACCCTAAGAAAATTCATTTATCTCTTCAATGAATTATATTTGTGATCTGTTTTTTAGTATGTGTCTTTTCTCTGCCCTCAGGACAATTTCTAGAGACATTGAATGGGTGTTCTTGGAAAGCTTTCACCAGTTATGCTGGTTTTACTGGGGAGATGATTTATAGATCTTCTCGTGTCATAATTCTAAATTTATCTTAAACTGATTTTTAACTTTTGTTCTTCACGTAGCATTTCATGTCACTATAGCAGTCACACTTAAAAGTGAAGACAGACCAGGTGATCTCTAAGTGATATTTCAATTATCATATTTGTGAGGATTCTTTCATAATTGCTAGTATTTCTGATTGGGAGAAAGTAAAACCTTAGCAGCCATAAGAAGAACATTAATACATTCCTTGAATGACACATGTGTGGGCATTAAACACACACACACACACACACACACACACACACACACACACACACACACACACCACAGAGCTATAACTGATCAGAAGCGTATGCACCTTTTTTTAAAACCATGAAAGCAATACAGAAAGGTGATTGAAAATCTTCTGTCTCTCATTTCACTGAGATTTTACAACTGTTGGTGCTCTAACCAAGACCTCAAAACATTTTTTTGCAGAGCATTTCTTTTTTATTTTACTTTTTTAGATAGAAGAGGATATGACATTTTATACTTATAAAAGGATTGAAAGTAAAGACTTAGGATATTACATTTTTTCAAAAACATTTTAGGTTATAAATCACTGCATGTAGTCCACTAAATGTGGACTACATTTGACATTCAAAGACTACAGAGCTTTTCTAATAAAAAGCACAGGGGAAGCTTTTCTCTCTAGCATGTTTTCACAGGTCAGAAGAGGCATTTGTATCATTAGGAACCCATAGGAGGCCCTCAGGCTGCGTCATCTACGATCTTTGCTGATGGAATGATTCCTGGCCATGAGCATCAATCACATAGGCTTCATTCTGTGGGCGTGTTGTCAATTTAGCCAGCTTCTTGGGTTTATTGGTTTACTGACTGCTACAGATACACTTTTCAATGGCTGTTCAAGTTAAGCTGATTAATGTATCCATCACTTCAATAACTTAACTTTTTTTAATGGAACATTTGAAATTTGAAATTTGCTCTCTTAATAATTTTTAAATATAAAATACTCTATTATTAACCATATTCACCACACAGTGTACTAAAACTAAAAAAGAAGAAACTTGACTTGACTGGCTGTTTTCTGGACATTATTTGAAGTGGCTCAACAATCTGCTCCATATTTAGTGACTATATCAGTCAAAAGTTCAGATAACCATGAGTACATTTCATATACTTTCCCTCTACCACTTACAATTTAATTAAATAGCAAAATGTGGTCAAACTTGATTAAATAATGTTTAGTGGGAATCAGATGCTATATTGAGTGATTTGTATAGGTGATATTTAATTTTAATAGCCTTGAGAGATTAGTATTAGGATTAAATGAGGTAGGAATTGTTTGTGGTGATGGTTACACACTCTGTGAATATAATAAAAATTACTGTGTGATGTAATTGAATGAATTGTATGCATGTGAATCATATCTCAGTAAAACTATTATCACATTAATCTATTTTCCTCTCCTACCTCTGCTAGACAGAAACTCCATAAGCATACTGGTGCAATATTACTATCTCTGGACCTTCATTCTTGCAATATTCCCAAAACCTTCACTCCTCTACTTAAAACAAATGAACACTTCCCCCTGACACCTGCTTCCATATGTATTTGCTTTAGAGATTGTTCTATTTTTTTCTCTCTTCAAATGAAATGTGCTTCTTGCACACACCCATATTCCTCACTCGTTGAGCCATCACATGAAAACTGAAAATGATTACATGCCCAGCAGTGAACAAGGCACTAGAAACATTTTAAAAATAATACATGAGTAACATAATTTTTTTTTAAATCTCATTCACCTTTCAAAGAAAAGATTCTCTCTCTTGAAATTCTCCAGGACATTATCTGGTGTCTGGGTTGCATTCTTTTTTTTTTTTATTATGAAGTTGTGGGGTACAGTTAAGGGTTAGGTATACAATTGCATTTCATTCAGGCACCCTGTTGATATGGGGTGTTTCCCCATTCCCAGACAAATATTTGCTACTGTTAATCCCATCTCCCTCCCCCCACCATAGTTTCCCAGTACGGTCAGTCATTTTCGTATAGTATTGCATTGGATGTTTAAGGTCCATTATATGAGTGAGAACATGTGATACTCGGATCTTTGTTTCTGTGAGAGGTCACTCACTATTATAGACTCTAGTTCCATCCAGGTTGCTGCGAAATTCAAGATTTTGTTCTTTTTTATGGCTGTGTAGTATTCCATCGTGTATATGTACCACATTTTTTTAATCCAGTCCTCTTTTGACGGGCAGCATGGCTGTTTCCAGGTTCTTGCTATTGTGAACAATGCTGCGATAAACATGCGTGTGCAGGTATCTTTTTTATAGAGTGATTTGTGTTCTTCAGGATATATTCCCAGTGGGGGGATTGCAGGGTCATATGGGAGGTTGGTATTTAGAGCTTTTAGGAATCGCCACACTGCTTTCCACAGAGGTTGCACTAGTTTACACTCCCACCAACAGTGTAGAAGTGTTCCCTTTTCACCACACCCTCTCCAGCAGCTGTTATTTTTTGACTTGTTGATAATTGCCATTCTGACTGGGGTTAGGTGGTATCTCAGTGTGGTTTTGATTTGCATCTCCCTAATGATTAGTGAGGTTGAACATTTCTTCATGTGTTTGTTGGCTGCTCGGATGTCTTCCTTTGTGAAGTGTCTGTTCATATCTTTTGCCCATTTTATAATGGGGATGTTTGTTTTTTTCTTTTCAGCACGTTTGAGTTCCTTGTAGATCCAGGATGTTAAGCCTTTGTTGGACCTGGAGTTGGCAAATACTTTTTCCCAGTCTGTAGGCTGTCTCCCTGCTCTCTTGATGGTTTCTTTGACTTTGCAGAAGTTTGTCAGTTTAATAATGTCCCACTTGTCTATTTTCTCTCTTATGAGCTGTGGGTTTTGGGTTTTGTTCAGGAATTAGATGCCAGTTCCGATTTCCATGAGGGTATTTCCTTCATTTTCTAAGGTTCTTATGGTTTGAGGTTTTACATTTAGGTCTCTGATCCATTTGGAATTAACCTTTGTGCATGGGGATAGATAGGGGTCCTGTTTCAATCTTCTGCATGTGGTCAGCCAGTTTTCCCAGCACCATTTACTGAATAGGTTCTCCTCTCCCAAGTGGTAGGTGATGGAGGCTTTGTCAAAGATGAGTTGGTTGAGAAACTGGGATTTTGCTTCTGGAATCTCAATTCTATTCCATTGATCTATATGTCTGTTCCTATACCAATACCAAGCTGTTTTGATGATTGTAGCTTTATAGTAAAGTTTGAAGTCTGGTAATGTGATACCACCTGCTTTGTTTTTTATTTTTTGCTGAGGATTGTTCTGGCTATACTTGAACGTTTGTGTTTCCATATGAATTCCTGCATTGTTTTTTCTATGTTTGAGAAGAATGTTGCTGGTAATTTGATGGGTATTGCATTGAATTTGTAGATTGCCTTAGGTAAGATGGACATCTTCACAATGTTGATTCTTCCGATCCATGAGCATGGGATATCTCCACTTGTTTGTGTCAACTTTGATTTCTTTGACAGTGTTTTGTAGTTTTCCTTGTAAAGGTCTTTCACGTCTCTGGTTAGGAAGAGACCAAGGTATTTCATTTTTTTTGTGACTATTGTGAATGGAATTGTGTTTTTTATTTGGGTTTCTGTTTGTTTATTATTGGTGTAGAGAAATGCGATTGTCTTTTGTACATTTATTTTGTAACCTGAGACTTTGCCAAAGGTCTTTATCAGTGTAAGGACGTTTTTGACAGATTCTCTTGGGTTTTCAAGGTACACAATCATATCATCTGCAAAGAGAGGTAACTTGACTTCCTCTTTTCCTATTTGGATACCCCTGATTGCCTTCTCTTCTCTGATTGCTCAAGCCAGGACTTCCAATACTATGTTGAACAGGAGGGGTGAGAGTGGGCATCCTTGTCTTGTTCCAGTTTTCAGGGGAAATGGTTCTAATTTTTGTCCATTTAGGAGTATGCTCGCTGTGGGTTTCTCGTAGATGGCTTTTACTATTTTGAGGTATGTTCCCCATATGCCTAGATGTTCAAGGGTTTTTATCAAGAAGTGGTGCTGGATTTTATCAAAAGCTTTTTCTGCATCTAATGATATAATCATGTGGTTTTTGTTTTGATATCTGTTGATATATTTAACAACATTTATGGTTTTACAAATATTGACCCAGCCTTGCATCCCAGGAATGAAGCCTATTTGGTCATGATGGATGATTTTTGAGATGTATTGCTGAATCCGGTTTGCTAGGATCTTGTTGAGAATTTTAGCATCTATGTTCATCAAAGATATTGGCCTGTAGTTCTCTTTCTTTGCTGGATCTTTACCTGGCTTGGGTATCAATGTGATGTTGGCTTCGTAAAATGATTTGGGGAGCGTTCCATCTTTTTCAATTGCCTGGAATACCTTCAGTAGGATTGGTATCAGTTCCTCCTTAAATGTCTTGTAGAATTCTGCTGGAAAGCCATCTGGTCCAGGGCTTTTTTTTGTAGGAAGTTTTCTTATTATGTAGTCGATTTCCTTGATTGTTATTGGTTTATTTAGGGTCTCAATTTCTTCTTGTTCCAACTTAGGTAGGTTGTGTGATGTCAGAAAGTCCTCCATTTCCTTAAGGTTTTCAAGTTTGTTTCCATACAAGTGTACGTAGTAGTCTCTAATGATCTTTTGTATTTCTTCAGGGTCAGATGTGACTTCATCTTTTGTGTTTCTGATTGTGCTTATTTGGTTTTTTTCTCATTTTTTCTTGGTCAGTCTAGCTAGGGGACCATCAATCTTGTTTATTCTTTCGAAGAACCAGCTTTTTGTTTCATTGATTTTTTCTATTATCTTTTTGTCTTCTATGTCCTGGATTTGGGCTTTTATTTTGGTGATCTGGATTCTTCTGCTGAAATTAGGGTTTTTGTGGTCTTGCTTTTCCAGCTTCTTTAGGTGGCTTGTTAGGTTGTTAATTTATGTTCCTTCCATTTTCCTCATGTGTGTTTGTAGGGATATAAATTCCCCTCTTATTACAGCTTTTAAGGCATCCCAGAGATTTTGGTAAGATGTTTCTTCATTTTCATTTGTTTCCAGGTATCTTTTGATCTCTGTTTTGATTTCATCATTGACCCAGGAGTTGTTTAGCATCATGCTGTTTAGTGTCCATGTCTTTGTGGGTTTTGGGGGGACTTTGTTGGTGTCAATGTTTATTTTTATTCCACTGTGGTCTGAGAAGGTGCATGGTAGAATTTCAGTCCTTTTAAATTTGCTTATGCTTGATTTGTGTCCAATTATGTGGTCGATCTTAGAATATGTTCCATGTGGTGATGAGTAGAATGTGTATTCTGTGGTCTTTGGATGGAGTGTTCTGTAGGTATCAATTAAGTCCATTTGGTCCAGAGTCTCATTGAGGTTCCGGATCTCCTTGCTGATTTTTTGTCCTGATGATCTGTCTAGAGTTGTGAGTGGTGTATTAAAGTCCCCAGTTATTATGGTGTTAGAGTCAATGTCTTTCTTTAGTTTTCCTAGAAGTTGCTTTATGAATGTTGGCGCACCTATGTTGGGTGCATATATGTTTAGGATAGATATTTCTTGTTGATGGAGTGAACCTTTTATCATTATGTAGTGGCCCTCTGTATCTTTTTAATTTTTGATAGCTTAAATGGTATTTTTTCTGAAATTAGGATCGCAACTCCTACTTTCTTTTGTGTTTCATTCGCCTGAAAATTTGTGTCCCATCCTCTTACTTTGAGTCTGTGTATGTCCTTTCTAGTGAGGTGGGTCTCTTGAAGGCAGTATATTGTTGCCTGGTGATATTTTATCCATTATGTCATTCTATGTCTTTTCAGTGGTGCGTTTAGTCCATTCACATTCAGACTAATTATTGAAATGTGAGAGTTCATCCCTATCATGGAGTTCTTATTGAGTTGTTGTTCTTCCACTTGTTTTTTTCTTTTTTCTTTTTTTTTTTTTTGTCTTTCTTTTGGTCTTGGGGTTGGTTCGTGTATATTTATTCTTTTCCCTGTACTCTTGTGAAGAACATTGTTCTTTTTTCCTTTTCTTCTGTGTTTAGTACTTTCTTAAGTGTTTCATGGAGAGATAGTTTGGTGGCAGCATAAGTTCTTAGGGATTGGATATCTGGGAAAGATTTTAATTCTCCCTCACTGATGAAGCTTAGCTTGGCCAGGTAGGTTATTCTTGGTTGAAATTGTTTATCTTTTAGGACTTTGAAGATAGGCTCCAAGCTCTCCTAGCCTGCAGGGTTTCTGCAGATAAATCTGCTGCTATTCTGATTGGTCTTCCATGAAAGGTGATCTGGCCTTTTCTCTTGCTGCCTTTAGGATTTTTTCTTTTGTGCCTACTTTATTTAGGCAAATTATTATGTATCTAGGAGTTGGTCTTCTCATTTGTTTTCTTCCAGGGGTTCTCTGAATCTCTTGTGTTTGAATTTTTGCACCACTGATTAGATAAGGGAAGTTTTCTTGAATGATCTCATGGAAAGTTTGTTCCAATGTGGTCTCTGTTTCTCTTTCTGCCTCAGGGAGTCCGATTATTCTTAAATTAGGCCTCTTGAGGTAGTCACTCATCTCTTGAAGGTTTTGTTCTGTCTTTTTGAGCTTATTTTCTGTGTTTTTAAGAGTTTGGGTTATTTCTATATTTTCGTCCTCAAGCTCTGAGATTCTTTCTTCTGCTTGGGTAATTCTGCTTTCCATGCTTATCAATTTGTTATTTATTTCATTCAGAGTATTCTTTATTACTGTTATCTCAGATATCAGCTCCTTCCTAGTTTCTTCTTGTGTCTCCTCAATTCTTTTTAATCTCTCCATTATTGTTTTGATATCTACATTTGCAGTTTGAGACCCTTCATTCTGGGGGCTTTTCATTGTTTCCATTCCAAAGTCAGTTTTCTCAGTGTCTGCTCTCCCAGGCTTCTGGGAGAGACCCATACTCTTCTTTTGGTTTTTCTTCATTTCTGTAGATTTTTCTCCCTCTCCCCCTTTCCCTCCCCCTCTTCAATTCTGTTTTTGAGGGAAGGTGGGGTTGCTTTTAGTTCTCTTCTGCAATGACCTGTTCTTCCTTATGAGGGTCTTCTGGCTTTGTTCACTTTTCCCTCTGCTTTACAGTTGGTCTATTCAGCAGTATGCAGTCTTGGTCCCTAGATTTAAAAAGGGGGTATATAAAAGAGGAAAATAATGGAGGACGGGGGTCAATATGGAGTTAGGAAGAGAGAAGTACGAGAGGGAAAACAGATATACATACCAACTATCAGATGAGAAAGAGACACAGGGCCGGGAAGAGGTGAAGAAAGACACGTAAGAAAGATTCCCTAAAGAGTACTGATAGCTACACAGAGACAGGTCAATAAAATCGAGAAACAGTGTAAGTCAGAAGGTAAACAACAAACGTGATCTAAACCAACAGTTACAATGATAAAATCGTAAGTCAAAATAAGCGAAAGAGAGAAGTGCGAGAGGGAAAACAGATATACATACCAACTATCAGGTGAGAAAGAGACACAGGGCCGGGAAGAAGTGAAGAAAGGTAACAAAGATTCCCTAAAGAGTACTGATAGTTACACAGAGACAGGCCAATAAAATCAAGAAACGGTGTAAGTCAGAAGGTAAACACCAAACGTGATCTAAACCAACAGTTTCAATGATAAAATCATAAGTCAAAATAAGCGATCAGACTAGAGTCACTTCTGTGATCTCCGATTCCGGCCTCTCCCTTTTGCTTTTCGTTGCAGCGTAGGGGTGGGGTTTTATTTCCTCTTTCAGGCTGTTGCCTTAGGAACTGAGGTAAAGTTTGTTGATAGGTGGGCGGGGCAATGGAAGTCTCTGCCTGGAGAATAGCAAGGTAGTTTACCCAGATCTGTTTTTCTCCACTTGTCTGGGTTCCCCGGCTTGGGGTCTCACACTGAGTGCCTCAGCCAGGGTGGGCCCGGAGTTCCAGAGCTCCAAACTCCAAAGGGCAGGCAGTGGGCGGTGAGAGTGGCTCTGGGCCCCCCACAGGGTATTTCAGCCAGGAATGGGACTGGTGTCTCTGAGGGGCAGGCGCTCAGAACCTCCCTGTGTGACCGGCAGTGCCGGGTGCCGGGCTGGAGACAATGCAGCCAGGGAGAGAGTCGGAGGGGGCAGGGACCCAAAACTCCCAGCAGACAGTGGAATAGCAGTGGCAAGAGGCTGCAATATCTGGCCTTAGGAAATAAGGTAAAGTTTGTTGATAGGTGGGTGGGGCAATGGAAATCTCTGCCTGGAGAATGGTGAGGCAGTTTAAGCAGATCTGTTTTTCTCCGCTTGTCTGGGTCCTCTGGCTTGGGGTCTCATGCTGAGTGCCTCAGCCAGGGTGGACCCAGAGTTCCAGAGCTTCAAAGTTCCAAAGGGCAGGCGGTGAGCGGCGAGAGTGGTGCTGGGCCCACTACAGAGTACTTCAGCCAGGAATGGCACCAGTGTCTCTGAGGGGCGGGCACCCATAGCCTCCCTGTGTGACTGGTGGCTTGGTGCCAGGTGCCCGGGCTGGAGACAATGCAGCCGGGGAGGGATCTGGAGGGAGCTAGGACTGGAGACTTCCACACACGCAGTAGAACAGCAGCAGTGGGGGGGGCGCAATATCTGTCCCTGCGTGGGACTGAAGTTCCCGGGCCTGGCACCAGCATGGTTGGTGGTGGGCTGGGGGATGGGGGAAGAGAAGTAATAGCCTTTTTGGGAACTCACGTTCAGAGAATCTCACCAGTTCACCTATGCCATCACAATCTTGCCTCTCTCTCCCAGGTTGCATTCTTTATGAAACTTTTTAGCTCTTCTGTGGACTTCTAGTGCAGAGACTCACATGTGAAATAGAGGCTTATGTGTGACTCAATGCATGATTCTATGAATTTTCAGCATTAATTCAGAAACACTCAAAATTTAAATTCTTAATGATGAAATTCCTTAATCTCTTGGCATGTTCATTCATTCATTATTTTTAAAATTTGTATAATGAGTTACTTTTGAATACACACTATGTGTATTCATGTGATTATCATTGAATTAAACACTGGTAAGCTGGAGATGAATAATTAGACCTAATCTTTTATTTAATATCAAGTAGGAAAAATTAATATATGAACAAACAAATTCATACTGAGTGAAAATATTGCCAAAAATTTTTATAATGATTTATAAAGGAGATATTGATTTTATGTTTAAGGGAAATCATTGGTAAGAAGATGACTCTGGCAGGAGGTGAATGCAGGGTTCATTGTAGTAAGACAGAATCAACACATTCAGAGTCAGGAAGAGAGCCCAGTGTAATTGGAAACTTTTGAATATGTTGTATTATTAGAACACAACTGCAGACAAAAGGTGTTCAAGGAAACAGTGGGTGGAGAGGAAAAAAGAGAGGCAGTGACTATATTGTGGAAGTCATAATTTGTCACACTAAAGATAGTTAACCTGGGAAGCCAGAAAAATCTTCAATCCTTCAAATCCCATGACAGTGTATGTTGATCATTATTAAATGTGTTTGTAAATTATTTATTGAAAGCATTCTGGTGACATCATAAATTTTTTATGCTGTGTTGAAGTTTAAAAAATACTGTATTGATTTTCTTTATCATACTGACATCAAAGCTAGGTGACCAGGTTCCAATCTCAGCTTTGTCAGTTACTAGGCAAGTGATCCTGGGTGAGTTATCTAAATTCTCTGTGCTTCAATTTTGACATTTGTAAGTTAGTAATAAAAGCAGTGTCTATGAAATAGATGATTTTTTCCTCTGGGGACCGAATTAGTATATGTAAAGCATATTGAACAGCACTAAACACGTAAGCATGATACAATTTCAGCATGTCCTGACTTTAATGAAAATGATTTCTCACCTCCTAATATGTTGCTATAAAGATAAAACACATTTTTAAAGCTTGCTTTATATAGCAATAATTATTTAAGCAGGATAATATGCGATTGCTGTCAATTTGGTTTAGTTGTTGAAATATGTTTCAAAAAGCTTGAAATTTTTCACAAAACATATACCTCTCTAATTATTGATTTAAGTAGATACATAAGACAATGGGGAGAGGTCAGACCCTTAGCAAGACTGTATTATTTATCAGAAATCTGATTGAATTGACCTAATTTTAATTTATAATATATATTTCTTTTTTTGCAAACCAAATACCACTTATAAAAATTAGAAATGCACAGACACAGTATAATACACATTTTTCACAAACATTCAAAATATTGCCCTGTAAAGGAGGAGAAGAAAAAGAAAATGGGAAATGGAGATAAAGGAAATAACAAAATTTTAAAGGGAGATTTGCATGGATCAAATATATGTCATGAACTGAAAAGTATGTCCAACCTAACTTTTATCTCTTGATATCCTAAATGAATAAACAAATGGATCTATTATCCATTCATTCATTCTTGTATATATGTTGCATTGCCACCCATTCTTTGGGATGGACCAATTTTCACTCCCACCAGCTATTATGTGAGCATGTCTTTTATTCAAAATCATAGTTAGAGACCTAAATACAATCTCTTTTTCTAAAACTTATACCTATTGAATGAGGATAATACTCTCTTAAATAATTTATCTCTGTTTCCCATTGTTAATTCCTGTCAGAACCAACTTGAATTTATCCTGATTCTTCATATATAGTGAGTCCATTCCTGCCTAAAAATAGAATAGTGCAAACAAAATAATCTTAAGGTATAAAATTTATTGAGGGATTTTTATATATTTGACACTGTGCAAATCATTTTACATTTTTATCAAGTTTAATCCTTGCAACATTCCGTTGAGAAACTACAGCTATAATTCCGACATTATTAATAAGAAAACTGAAGTACACAGAGACTAAGTAACTTGCCAAAGTTGCATTATTATTTTACTTAGAAAAATCTTTTATCATCTATCTTTGAATTTTCCATGCACACACCAGCTGAAACAATCAGAATGTTCTTCTAAGAACAAGACATGAGATGATGTCCATGTACCAAGGAGATTCTATTAGTTGCAGAAACAAAGTCGATACTATCTTTAGAAGTAAGGAAATGACTCAAATTCATCCGGGTATCAAGACATGTTGCGCAATTATTCCTAAATTACAACAATAGAGTAGAGAATACAGACATGAAATCACAAAATATTGTTTTCTGGCAACATAGAAATCACTACAATGCAAAAGTCAGAGGTAAATTTTCAGCAAATAATGCTGATCAACTGTATATTGATATTTCTTGAATTCTACCTCATACTGTACACAAAAATTCATGTTTAAAGTATTTGAAACTAAAATTAAAGGTTAAAAGAAACTAAAGTTTCATAGTAAAATACAGGAAAATTGTATAAAATAATTTTCTATGACATGCTATAAATACATGTTATGGAAAGATTATCTTGTGTGGATATCTTGTTTATTGTAATATAGTAAAGCCTCAATATAAATCTGCTGGATATGACATAAAACATGAGAGAGAAACAATTTACTGTTTCCTTTAAAACAAAAGAATTTCCAGACTTTTACATGTAAAATAAGAATCTTATATATGTCAATCATGTAAATCTGAAATCAGAAAACAGTAGTTGTCCTAGTTTAAATTTCATTCAAACCAAGACTTAAATAAGTCAAATGATGATTGATAATCAGTTGAAGATTATAATTTCTTTTAGTAGCTACACTACAGCTCTAATTACCAACATTCTTTTATTTAATTACTCTAGTACCTTATTATTAGGTTCTTTTCTAGACTTGTCCTTTCTTCATGTTTGCTTTAGCTATTATTAACTCTTTACATTTCTAAGTGCATTTTTAAATTCACTCATTAATTTAATTGGAAAATTTTTAAATAGTTTAAGATTTTGAGTGGCAATGTATTAAAATTAAAAGTAACATAGTGGAGAATTGATACAATAGTAAGTTTTTCGATCCACTAATTTATCACTCTATTCATTTAAGTTCTTTTAATAGTGTTTTGTGATTTCCAGTGTTCAGTTGTTACAAAACTTTTAAGTATTCATTCCTTTTTTAAAAAATGCATTGCATTATAAAGACGTGGGGTACATGTTAGGGTTAGGTACACGAGTGGTTTACAGGCAGGTGAAGTTTGGGCCTCCATCTGGACCTCATTTCACCTGGTTTAGGATCTGGCACCCTTAGTGAGTTTATGTGTTCCCCCTCTCCCTTCCTTCCCTGGCAATGTCCTGCTACTGCCAATCCTTTTTACTTTTGTGACAAATGTTCAGAACCCACTTATAAGTGAGAACATGTGATATTCAGTTCTTCGTTTCTGTGATAGATCACTGAGTATTATAGACTCTAAATCCATCCAAGTACCTGCAAAGTCCATAATTTTTGGCCTTCTTTATGGTTGCATGACACTCCATTGTATGTATGTACCACATTTTCTTTACCCAGTCCACCTTTGATGGGCAACAGGGTTAGAATATGAATTTCTGTATTGTTGTTTACAGGTCTGAAATGGATGGTGCTGGTATTTAACAGGTATTGCATTGAACCTGTAGATTTCCTTGTGTAGAATAGCCATCTTAAGAATATTGATTCTTCCAATCCATGAGCATGAAATATTTTTTCCATTTGGTTATGTCTTCTTTGATTTCTTTGAGCAGTGTTTTATAGTTTTCATTGAAAAGGTCTTTCAATGAAGACCTGGTTAGAAAGATGACAAGGTATTTCATTTTTGTGTGTGGTTATTGTGAATGGGATAGTGCTTTTTATTTGGTTCTCTGTTTGTTGTTGGTGTAAAAAAAGATACAACTGTTTAACATGATGATTTTGTACCCAGAGACTTTACCAAAGTCATTTGTCAGTGTCAGGAGGTTTTTGACAGATTCCCTTGATTTTTCCAGGTTCAGCATTTTATCATCTGCAAAAGGAGGAGTTTAACTTCCTCTTTTGCAAAACACTGATTTCCTTCTCTTGCCTGATTGCTTTAGCGAGGACTTCCAATATTCTGTTGAAGAGGAGGAGTGAGAGTGGGCACCCCTGGCTTGTTCCAGTTTTCAGGGAAAATGCTTCCAGCTTTTGGCCATTCAACACTGTATTGGTAGTGGGTTTATCATAGATTGCACTTACTTTTTTGAGAAATGTTCCTTTTATGCCTAGATGTTCAAGGATTTTTATCAAGAAGGAAGCTGGATATTGTCAAGAGCTTTTTCTGTGTCCAATTATATGATCATATTGTTCTTGTTTTTACATCTGTTGATGTATTGTATGTTTATGGTCCAGTGAATGTTGAACCAGTCCTGAATCCCAGGAATGAAGGCCAACTTGGTCGTGGTAAGTGACTCTTGAAATGTGTTGCTGGATTCTATTTGGTAGGACCTTGTTGAGAATTTTTGCAACTATGGCATGATTCATCAAGGAGATTTGTCTGCAATTATCTTTGCTTATTGGGTCTTCATTAAGTTTGGGTATTATGTGATTCGGCTTCATAAAATGATTTGAGGAGAGTACCAACTCTCTCAATTGGTCAGAATACTTTTGATAGCATTTGTATCAGCTCTTCTTTGTATGATTTATAGAATTCAAAAGACCCAGGGGTGTGTATCTCTCTCTCTCTCTGTGTGTGTGTGTGTGTGTGTGTGTGTGTGTGTGTGTGTGTGTGTATGTGTGCATGTGAAGCTTTCTTGCAACAGAGTCCATTTCTGTGGTTATTATTGGTCTATTGAGAGGTTCAGTTTCTTCTTCTTTCAGTTTTGGGAGGTTATGTGATGTCAGAAATTTCCCCATTTTATTTAGGTTCTTGAGTTTCTTTCCACAACAGGTGTGTATAGTACTCTCTGATAATCTTTTGAATTTCGGAGGAATCAGTTATGACTTCATTTTTTGTGTTTCTATTTGTGTTTATTTGGGTTTTTTCTCTTTTTCTTGGTCCGTCTCACTAGAGTTCCATCTTTCTTATTCATTCTTTCAAAGAACTGACTTTTTGTTTTGTTATTTTTTTCTATATTTTTGCCTTCTATTTTCTATATATAGTTGATCCTTTATCTTGGTGATCTGGATTCTTCTGCTGAAGATGGTGATCTTTCCTTAGGTGTCATGTTAGGCTGTTTACTTATGATCTTTCTGTTTTCTTGATATGTGTATATAGAGTAATAAATTTTCCTCTTAGTATTACTTTCATGACATCCCACAGGTTCTGGTAAGATGGGTCTTTATTTTCATTTGTTTTCTGTCTTTATTTACATGTTACCCAGGAGTCATTCAGCAGTATGTTGTTTAGTGCCTATGTCTTTGTATGTTTTGGAGGAGTCTTATTAGTGTCAATATGTATTTTTATCCCACTGTGGTTTGAGATGATTCATCATATTATTTCAGTCTTATGAATATGGTCAATCTTGGAGTATGTCCCATGTGATGATGAATAGAAGTATATTCTGTGGTGGTAGGGTGGAATGTTCTATAGATATCTATTAAATCCATTTCGTTGTGTCAAGTTGAGGTCCTGGATCTCTCTTCCCCCCCCCTGCCCTTTTTTTTTTTTTTTTGCCTCAATGATCTAAGGTTGGTAGTGGGGTATTTAAGTCCCCAGTAATGATAGTGTTACAGTCAATGTCCTCTTTTAGTTTACTAAGAAGTTGCTTTATAAATCCTGGTGCTCCTGTGTTGGGTGCATATATGTTTACAATGGATATGTCTTGTTGATGAATTGAATTCCTCATTATTATGTAGTGTCCTTCTATGTCTTTTTAAATTTTTGATAGCTTGAAGGCTGTTTTATTTGATATTAGGATCAAAACTCCTGTCTTTTTTTGTTTTTTCATTCATCTTTGCTTTCCATTCTCTAACTGAACCTGGGTGTCCTTTGTATTGAGATGTGTTTCCAGGGGGCAGCATATTGTTGGGTCATGCTTTTTTATCCAGTCTGCCATTTTGTCTTTTCAGGGGTGCATTTAGCCCATTCACGTCCAGGTTGATAATTGAAATGTGACACTTTACCCCTGCCAAGAGGCTTTTATAAAGTTTTATTTATTTTATTTTGACTTTTAAATTGATATATGTATGTGTTTTCAATTCTGCAGCCACGTTGTATGCTCTGTTGGTCCTGTGTTTTCTTGTATTCTTGCAAAGTGTATGGTAGATTTTTTTTTCTTTCTTCAGTGCTTAATTCCTTCTTAAGTGTCTCCTGTAGAGCTGGTCTGGAAATAGCATAATCTCTTAGAGATTTGATGTCTGGGAAGGATTTTAATTCTCCATTGCTGATGAAGCTTAGCTTAGTTGGGTAGGACACTCTTGGCTGGAATTGTTTATCTTTGATAACTTTGAAGATTGGACTTCAGTCCCTTCTCACCTGTAGTGTTTCTGTAGATTAGTCTGGTGCTATTCTAATTAGTTTTCCCTGGTATGGAGTCTGACCTTTCTCTTTCACTGCCTTTAGGATTTTTTTCCTTTATGTCTACTTTCTGTAAGCAGATTACTATGTATCTAGGAGTGGGTCTTCTAATTTGATATCTTGTAGGGTTCTCTCAATCTCTTCAAGCTCTGAGATTCTTTCTTCACCTTGGTTAATTCTGCTTTCCATGCTTATCAGTTTGTTATTTATTTCATGAGCAGTGTTTTTTATGGCCAATATCTTTGCTACTATTTCCTTCATTTTTCTTCTTGCTGTTCATGATTCTTGTTCAACTCCATTCATTCCCTGATCTCTGCATTTGTGTTCTCCATTGTTTGAACTCCAAGGTTTGTAATTTTGAGTGCTATGTTTTTAGGACTCTGGGGATTACCTGTGTTTTTCTGCTGATTTTTTTTTTTACTTGTGACAGGTTTTTCTTTCTCTTTAATTCCAGTACTCAGTGAGACAAGGAATAGATTTCACTCCTGCTGTTTGCTCAACCCCTATCCTTCCTTAAGTAGAGCTTCTGGATTTGTGCAATTTTGAAATCAGGCTGGGCATAGGGAGCTGTGCTGTCTCTTTGCAGTTTTGAGGTTTAATGGGGGGAGGTGAGATTCAGAATCTGCTGTAAATCACAGTGTTCACTGACTGGGGTGTGAGCCCTCTGCAACTCATTTCCCACCACTACCTACTATGTCCATGCAATGGGAATGTATGTGTACCCCCTAAGTCCAAAATAGCATACAAGAAAGGAAATAAATAGGGAAGAGTAGAAGAGAAAATGAAAGAAGAGAAGGAAAACAAAATAGAACAAGAAAAAAAGACAAGAGCAAAAGACTCCAAAAACAAACAAACCAAAGGAAAAATGACAAACTCACTCTCACACATACACACTTCCATGAAAAGAAGAGAAGGAAAAAAAAAAACCACCCTCACTCAAACACATATACACTCACATGTGAAAAAAAAAAAAACAACTTTTTATGAGCATAAATTTCCCTCTTGTGGCAGGTTTTGAAATTTCAGTTTCCTTTGCTGGACTTTGGCAGACTCGCCCACAAAAGGATCCCCTCAGAGTGCAAGTGCTATCCCTAGCTCCATCTGTTCTTGAACTTCTGGGTGGTGCCTGACCAGGCCTCCTTTAGTATGGGTCAGATGCTTCCCAAACTGGTGGGGGAATGGGGTATAGAGTTGGATCACTTTGGTCATTCATGCCTACACTTTCCTGTTAGATCATCTTTCTCTGATTCCAACCTTTGTCCTGTGCCTGTGCCAGTGTGGGGGATGAGGTGACTCATTCCACACTGGTTCTGTTCCTCTGGTTCCAGAGAGTTGGAGGGTTGGCCCATCAGTCCTAGCATGCAGTTCTGCTGTTCATTCTTGGGGACACCAGAACACTTCTCTGTCTAGTTTCACAAATGACAGAAATAGTGGCAGGCTTGCTTCTTCTCTGCTGAGTCCAAGCACCCGGTCCCCTTGCTACACTTTCACCATGACCTTTGTTGCTAGTGACTGGCCTGACACTGAAGAAGGTAGCAGTGGTGGAGCCTGGTACTGGACACTCAGCAGCAGTAATTCTTCCCAGCTTCCTCTGAGATGGGTCTTGTTAGTTTGTGAAGATGGCACCTGTTTCTGCACCATGGGAAGTGCTGGGGACGGAACTACCTTGGTAGTAGCTACTCCACCAAGAGATCCCAGAAGCAAGCTCCCAAGTCTCCATTCAGTTAGACACTCACACACCCACTTACATGTGTACACATACACAAATTTGTCCCTGCACACACTCACACAGAAACTCACACACTTTACTTGCTTCGTTGCCATATTGAATCCAATCCCCTAAAATTTATTCCTAACTAGTATTCTAGCTCCATCTTCATAATGGTGCTGATACATAAATATAATCTTTTAATCTAGAAAAATAAAAATGTTCTTATTAGTTCTAATAGTTTGCAAGTATATTTAGACATTCTATGTACATAATTCTGTGAATTACAATTGTTATTATCCTTTCCAAAATGTATACTTTTGTCTCATCTTATTCTTCAAGAAGTGATCATCAGTTAAATGCTGGAAAGAAATTTTATTAATCAATATACATATCTCATTCTTGATCTCAAGAGAAAAAAATAATGTACAACCAATATGCATGAAGCTGCTACTAGATTTCCTGTAAGTACTTTTATTCATTAAGGGAATGACTCTGATTTCTAGATTGATAATAATTTTTAACATGAATGAGTGTTGAATTTTTATCATATTATTTTCTTAATTTATTAGTATATGATTTTCCTTATGCTTGATTCATCAGATATCAAAATGGTCTTTTTATTTATTATGATGATCTTAGATTTGTCTATTTTAATTTTTGTGTTTGGTAAATTTTCCATATTTACTTATGTAATGCCACTGGGAATAAAAAATTAGAATGCTAATTTCTCTCTGGTGGATTGAACTATTCATCATTATAAAGTACCCTTCTTTGCTATGACTACTTGCATCAAAGCCTACTTTGTCTGAAATTAGAATATTTTCACCAGTTCCTTTTTTTGCATAGTTTGATTTGCTTTACCATTTTCTATTCTGAGTTTTTACAGTTAAAATATGTCTTTCTTAAGCAATGTAACATACTTGCATATAGGGACTTTCTTTTAACTAGTAGAGTTAGTCCATTTTCACTTGCAATGTAATTACAATTAAAGTCAGATTTATAACTGCCATCTTTTTGCTTGTTTTATACTAGAGAATTCTGCTTGATGTTAATGTTTATTGCCCTTTCCTCTTTTTTGACTAATTAAATGTTTCCACCTCTATTAACTTGTTAACTATAACATCAGTTTCTAACTTTTTAATTTTTTTTTTTTTTTTGAGTTGGAGTCTCACTCTTTCACCCAGACTGGAGTGCAGTGGCACGCTCCCAGCCACCACAGCCTTGACCTGCTGGTGTCTGGTGATCCTTCTGCTTCAACCTTCCAAGTAGCTGGAACTACAGACGTGTGCTACCACACCTGGCTAATTTTTTATTTATTAAAGATATGAGGTCTCACCAAGTTGCCCAGGTGGGTCTTGAACCTGCAGGCTCAGGCCATTCACTCACCTCGGCCTCCCAAAGTGCTGGGATTACAGGCTAAGTCATTGAGCCAGGCCATTTTAGTGGTCTTAAAGATTATAACATGTATATTTGACTTATCAAAATGCAAAAACAATTTTTACATTTGCCTGGTAATGCTAAAAAAAAAAAAGTTTAATTTCATTTAATCCTCCTACATTTGTATTACTTGTTGTCAAACATAAGAGCATTAAAATGAAATTTAAAACACACAGGACATTGCTATTATTTTTATATCTTCAATATTTGATCTGTGTATTTATATTTTTCCAAATATTTATCTTATCCTTATCCTATTTCCTATCTTTAATATGTGTTTTTGATTTTTTCTTTAGGATTATGGCCTTTCTGTTTCAAGAGTTCTGTTTAGTATTTCTTTCAGTGTTTATTTACTAGTAATAAATACTCAATTTTTAAATTAGTTCTGAAACACTTCTATTTTTGCCTTTTTATGAATATAAAATTATCTTGGTATAAAATGTACACTGGCAATTATTTTCTTTTAAAATTGTCCACATGTAATCCATCTGTCTTCCTGTTCCCATACTTTCCACTAGCAAATCAGTCATAGCTCTTGTTGTTCCATAAACATCATATGTATCCCCACCCCCAGATTAAAACTGTATTTGTATTTGCTTATTAATAGTATTCTAGGATTCAGTGATGAGTTGTTGTTGTTGTTTATAGTGTACTCATATTTTATTTTATTTTTATTTTTAAAATTTTAGAATCATGGTGTACTTGTGAGGATTTGTTACATAAGTATATTGCATGAAGGCAAGGCTTGAGCTTCTGGTAATCCCAAACCTTCCTCCTTCTTGTGATGAGTAAAATACCCAATGGTTGTTTTGTATCCCTTATCCCCCTTGCCTCCCTCCATCCTACCTTCAGCAGTGCCCAATGACTGTTGTTCCCATGCTTGTGCCCACATCTGCACAGTGTTTCGTATCCACTTATGATTGAGAACATGTGGTGTCCAGCGTTTTGTTTCTGTGATAATTCTCTTAAAATGATGGTCTCCAGCTGCATGCATGTTGCTGCAAAGGACGTAATTTATTTCTTTTTTATGTCTGTGTGGTATTCCATAGTTATATCTTTTATATGTGCTAGGCATGAGTTTTATAAAGTGTAGAGATGAAATGTTTGCTTATTCTCTCTCCAAATATTATTTCTGTGTACCTCTTTTTCTCTTATGAGAGTACTCCATTTAGACATTTGTTAGACTTTTACCTTTAACTCACATATCTCTAAAACTTATTTTTATATTCTTTCTTTTGTTTTTTAAGTCTCTGTGCTTTGGGTTAGTATGTTATATTAATATATTTTAGTTGAATTATTCTTCTTTCTGTTGCATTTAATCTTTGGTTAAATTCAAAATATAATTTGGTTTTATTTTAGATAACATTTCTTTTAATTTTAGAATTTTTATTTCTTTATAAAATGTATTGTATTTCATTTTCAATTGACATATAATAATTGTACATATTTATGAGATACCTAGTGATATTTTGATACCTATAAGGTACAGTGATCAGATCAGTGTAATTAGAAAATTCATCTCAAACATTCATTATTTCTTTGTGCTGGGAACATTCAATATCTTTCTTCTAATTATTAAAAACTATAAAGCATATTATTGTTAACTATATTCATCCTATAGTGGTATAGAACAGTAGAACTTATTTCTCTTATCTAGCTGTACTATATTTAGCATTTTAGTATAAGGATTGTGTTTTTGCCTACAGTTTTCACTCTCTTTCTCTCTCCCTCTCTTTACAGCAGATATAAGTTTTGATATTAAATACTTTTTGAGAAAAACAACAATAAACAGAATTTCTTCTACTTTATTTGAAATACAAATATGAAATTTGGCAAATTATAAAAGTCTAATATATATATTATATATATATAAGGATATTTGGCTTTTTTTAGCAGATAATCAATAGTTTCAAAACTTTCACATTCTGTCATACTCATAGCTAATCAGACTTCAGTTTTCTCATCTAAAAAATGAGGATAACTATAGCTCATACATCATTCAATTGATGAGACAATTTGCACAAATATAAAGTAACAGCATATAGCTTGACTCACAATAAATTATTAACATAATTCTTATCACTTTTGTTTGTACTGTTATTTATGTGATACAACTTGGGTGTGGTGGTGAATCATAACCTCACTGAAAATATATGAAAAAAATATGACAACTTATATTTTTAAAAAGGAAGAGAAACTCTATTATGTCAACTGGTCTAGTCACAGAGATCAGGGGTCTCTATATTTTATCATCATCAATTGCTACCTCTACAAATTGCCTTCTATTTTTGGATTTCCATAAAGAACCACAGTTTCCACCCTTTTACGACATCACAAAATAGGCAACAATAATGACAGAATACAGAACTATAAAAAAATGGGTGTTGGGGAGGATTTATAATTAGAGGCATAAATAAAAATTAAGAATCATTTCCAGCTATTTATAATTTCAAATCCCCACAAAACAACATGATCCATTTGTATTATTATCAACATTACTGAGAAAGAAACATCTGCAGAGAGGTTTACTAACATGCCCAGATTTGTACAGCCAGTGTGTTGATCCTATAATTTTTTAGCCCAAGCAATTATATTTGCTGCACTGTCAATTGCTAACTCTCTTCTATTCCCAATAGAACTTCTTTGTCTCAGTGATGTTTGCATATAGGTTTCATGGTACACATGGTTCACAACTGTAGAAGAAAATAATAATGCATTCAATTATTAATCTTATAAAGAATATTAGTTTACACTGTCTAGTTCACCTCTAAGAACTCAGTCAAACAGACAAGTGCTATTTGGAGAAAGTAATTTAATACCCCTGAATGAGAAATTGTTTGGGTACTTCTTTCCTTGTTTTTAATGCTTGATTATTTTTTAATTTCTCTGTTATGATATCCAGGATTCTGGAACTCCTTAGCAAAGCATGATGTATGACAACCTTGATTAATTTGTTTAATCTTGGAATAATTGAAAGTACATGACTTTCTTGATCATGCCATATCCAGATTTCATTCAGCATTACACATCTCACAACTGAATAGTAAATGATCCTCACAATCAGATAATCACAATACTCAAGCTAAAATCATGACAAAAATTATAAGAGCCTTAAATATTCCTTGTTGCTTAATATTATTATTGGACATATTTGAAGTATTTATTAGCCCCATCACAGGAAACCTAGGGAATGCAGATTATATCATCATACTCAGAGCATAAATCCAGATTAAAAGTAACACGTGTTGAGAAATGAAGGACTATTGAGAAAGAAACAATTTCTGAAGTTTGCTATTTTTATTAACCAAAAGTAAACTTGTTTTGAGTAAACAGATTTGGTAAGATTTTGAAATAGATATGTGTCATGATAGAATGTTTGCTCTTAATAGAACTGCTAACTGTTGCTTCATTAATTGAGACTTATTAAACAAGTAGTAAATTCCCAATACATTTTAGCAACTATCATCAGCTATTTCATGAGGTTGCTACAAAGTGAGATCTAAGATAAATAAACCTAAGAATTTGTAGCAGCACTTTTTTCTAAAACGAAGCAGGGGAAAAATATAAAGATCTCAAATTACATAATAAGTGTGTCATTTAATTAACACTCAATTCTTCCACAGAAAATAAGTCTTTTACTTGAGTCATAGACAATCATTTGATTTTCATTTTCAAATTATTTTCAGCAGTGAACAAATGCAAAAGTTAGTGCAACAGTTTGCTATTGTAAAAGACTTTCAAATTGATGAAATTTTTAAGCATATTCTTCCTAGTTTATTTGCTCAACGGTAAGGAAATAAATGTCATTTTTTAAATGCAGAACACAAAAGTTTTCTTCCAAGAAACATCTCTGAACTAGTAAAATTCAAAAAATTCTATCTGTGCCAGCACTTCTTTTAAAATAAACTGATTTTCTCTCTGAAGGTAAATCTAAAAAATAGTGTGAATTTGAAGTTTTTATGTCACCACTAGCAACAAACGCTAAATCGACTTGGCACGTTTTGGTAATTTAGTTCATGAGAAAGCTGAACCCACTTTTTCTCTTTCATTTATTTCTGTAGAGAGAAAAAAAGGCACTGGCGGGGAAAAGATTGTGATTTAAAGTAAGCAAACGTGGGTTCTAACCTTCATCTTGCCAGGAATAACCATGTATTTGTATCTGCATCACAACAACCTGCAAGTTTTCATACTAATATGGTTAGAACATGGTTTTCAAATTTCATGTGTTGGAAATTTAATTCTCAGATTCACATGCTGATTAGAGGTGAAGTAATCAGGATTAGATAATGTCATCTGGGTGCGGTTCTTATGGTGAGACTGGTGTCTTTATAAGAAGAGAGAGACCAGAGCTAACTTGCATGTTGTTGCCCTCTTGTCATGTGATGCCCTCCACCATGTTATAATGCAGCAAGAAGGCCCTCATTAGATGCTGGTACTATGTTCTTGGACTTTTCAGTCTCTAAAACAATGAGCTAAATAAGTTTCTGTTCATGATAAATTATTCAGTCTATGGTATTCTGTTAGAGCAACAGAAAACAGACTAAGACAAGTATACTCTCATAATAACAGAACAAGGACTTCTGTATAAACAATGCTTGAGTGCTATTGTAGACTGTCCCACACTTCTGTGACACTTGGAAAATAATTTAATAGCACTAAACTCCAGGTAACTTGTCTGTAACACTGTGTAGCAGGGTTACTGTGAGTGTAATTCTCTGATTCTACCTTCTTACTGCATTCTTTGCTTCCTTTGTGAACACTCATCACAATTACAATTAAATTTTCATGTATCTGAATCTCCAGTTTTTAAATAGTGAAAAAAAAGATATTCAATGAAATAATTATATACTTTGCTCAGTTATATGCTTTACTCACATCTCACATGTTCTACTACATGTGAAGTATCTAGCACAGTTTCTGGCATGTAATAAATGTTTATTAAATTGAGTCAGTGTTATTTATTGTTTCTCCATAAGTTACTGTGATTAGGTAAAATATTCTTTCAGAAATAAAGGATGGTCAGTGGGAAATTAATTGTTATTTGAAGGAGTTATCTATTTGAAATTTTTTCTTTAGAATCCCCTTTGGACCAAAAATTATGCTTGGAATGGAAATTTTAAAATACTCAATTCATTTTTTTTCATTCATTGAAAGAATCATTACCCCTTTTTTGGTAATTACCTACACCATAGAGGAAAAGATGAATCTTGGAGCAGACATATTTTTTGTTACATGATACAACCTCTGTTTGTCATAGCAGATGAACAGGGCACACTTCTGACACTACTAACCAAGTAATGTCTCTCTCAAGAGATGACTGTTTAGTCTCTAGAAAATCAGATGAATCTTTTGATCCATGACTCAGATACTTTCTGGCTCTTGTAGAGAAAAGTCACTTCTTAGTAATGGAGAAATGAAGATGGGTATACAATGCAGAATGAATAGAGGCATGCAAAAGCGAGAGAGGACTAAGTAAGAGAGTTGGATTCTGCTTCCAACTCTCTTGTGAGGACTGAGTGTATGTTCATTCTTGAGTTGATGATATACCTTGTGTACATAAAGCATAATAAATTCATTAGCCAGTTAGTTTTCATTAGAATTTGTTGTTTCTAAACAAAAGAGTTACAAATTCAACTTCGTTTATTCATCATTAAAAATGTAAGGAGTTCATTATAGAAGTGTGAATGTCACAATCCCTTTTTTCTAGTATCTAAAATTTTAAAAACCTTTAACGTACCATCTTCTCTTACTGCTCTTATTAGTATATATGTCCTCTCAAGTGTTAGAGAGTGTAAAAACATTTTCCTTCTGAAATGTATAATCATTGATATCATTGACTTTACTATAATATACTCAGAATGATTTACTAGGTATAATTGAAAAAATGTAAATTAATGTTAGTTAACTTTCTAAGTTCTTTGTGCACACTAAGAGACAGTTGAAATCCAAATGGGAGTATAGAAAGCATTTTAGTTATTCTTATTCTAAATGTTTTTTTAAAAACCTAGGCCTAAAATGGTATAGTAATTTCACTCTACTCAATACTCTTTTCACCTCACCACATTCACCATTTCCCTTGTATTGTGAATATTTTAAACAGCTGTTAATCATTACAATAGAATACATCATACTCTATAAATTTACCTATTTTAAAAAGTCTTCTGGAGAGTCATTTTCAAGAGATTTCCAGGTTTCATGGAAAAAAATAGAATGGTGAAATCTTGTGATATTGCATTTAATGTGAATAAAATTCTTAAACTGCTTTTCTTTCTAATTAGAAACAACTCAGGGGACCAGAAGGGAAATGAATATTATGTACCATAAAATTCTACTGAAATAGAACAGTATTTAAATTATATTCAATGAATTATTAAACATTTTTCAGAAAGAAAATCTACATGCTGTAGTCAGTGGAAAATTCATGAGAAAGGGGCTGTGGGAGCTGTGTCTACCAAGGTCGCTAAATTGCTAGGTGTAAGGAGGAATTGGCACTATAAGAGAATACATGATTTCAAAAGTCATTTCCAACTCTGAAGTCCATTTTATGAGACAAGAAATAAAATTCTAAGGTATTAAACAACCAAATGCTATGTTTTATTCATCTCTTTAAAGCAGTGCAATATTACCACTTTGTTTAGCTAGCTACATTTTTACTTCCAATTACTGTATGTTCACTGAAGCAACTTTAATTTAGACCAAATGGTTTTAAAATGACTGATAATCAAATAATCGATTACAGATGTGGCTCCTTTGTATTGGGATTCATTTGCATGATGAACCTTCTATTCAATAAGGCATTACCAATTAAACACTGACATTTGCCAGAATAGTTGAATACAATTTAATTTACTCATTTCTCATAGCTGTCACATCTGTACTTATAGCTAGTATTAACTCATTTCTAGCAGTATTCTTACTGCAGCAATTAGCGTTCTAAATTTAAATTAAGTGTAGAATTCCCAAGAGAATTTGAAGTATATAATGTTAATTTGTTTTTGTTTATACAGTTTAGCTTTTCTTTAACTAATGAGTTCAGGCAATTTCTAATGAAATCTATATAAAATAATCATGTTTGTTGAAATTTCCTTTGTATAATGAGACATAGTTATTGTAGAAAATTATTTTAGTTTGTAAGTTAACATTACCTTGGATTATTATATTCATTTATCTGGAGTCACATAAGATTTAAATTTTACTGACATTTACCGTGTATTTTTTAAAACCAGCATCAGTTATTTTCATAAAACAAAATTTTTATCAGAAACTTAATTTTCTTGAAAATAAAGAAAAATGGTTTAATCATTTAATTATATAACAGTTCTTTTTCTAAAAAATATAACACTGCTGATATACTAGAATAATTGAAAACATATTTAGTAGTTTAATTTTGTGTAGCTTCAATAGTACTCAAAATAATTTACAATGAAATATTTTTAGCATAGTGACTACACGAAAATCTATTGGGAGAGACTCTGAAATCACCATTTTGAAAAATATAAAATCCTTTTAAATCACTTTCCTCTAATATTGTTACATGCTTAGCAAAACATTGTGGTCCAATAAACTAATATACCTATGTGTAGGTATTCTGTGTTTATGGGACGATTGCAGTATATCCCTATTCTGAATTCTTTTTCTCATTCTTATCTTAAAACTATGTTAAAACAGGCTCTTGGCTCTGTCCAAAGTACTAGATTAAGTCTGGGTATACTTTTATCATTTAGAGGATAAGGTGTATTACTAAGAATCCCTGTTTCTTAATATTAGCATACATTTTCAGGATCAAATATGATCCTGAGTTTTTTAAAAAATGTAAAATACTTGGGAAATGGCCAAGTATTTTGGAAATGGCCACCTTGAATCTCTAAAGATCATAGTTGCAATATTTTATATTTTAAATGTCTTCCATTTATATTTTAATTGACTTGTAACAACTAACCCCGGCACTTGAATAAGTAGAAAATGTATTTTTGCTTTCATTTTTACATCGTATGTTTTATTAATCAAATATTTTGTCATCCTTAAATGAGCTCATTTTTAACATCATTTAATGGACTTTTTATTCCCTTCTTCAAAAAGAGCGTGAACCATATGAAAAGAGTGTAATACCCAACAGGAAACATAAATGACTTTAATTATACAATCAGACAGGAAATCTTCCCCATACCAATCAAGTTTATTTAAATGTCCAATAACATATTCCAGCATAAATAGATAATTATTAATCTTTAATTTTAAGGAATTATTTGATGCTATGTATTTATAAATTTAGATTATTCTTTAAAGTATAATTCAACTGCATATTTTTATTTATATTTCTTTGTTTCTCAAATATGACCTATTTTTAGAAGACAAAAACATCCTTCAAGCTAATGTATATTAAGAAAATGATAAACATAATCTTCCTTTTCGTAAAAATTGTTTGTCATTATTAACATTTTCTAATATTTTTATCATGAAGAGTAATTAAGTAATTTATTACATAAAACTCCCTATTGGCCTATCTAGGAAACCATGATAAAACTAGGGAAATAATATATAGGTCTTCTTTAAAAGCAATTATCCATTCATAAAAGATTTATATCTCTACTTTAAATCATTTGCATTAAAAATTTTAGGACCAGAGTCTTTCCAACTTAGGATAAAACTGCTGCCCTTGTGAGCATGTTCTCTAAATGCTTTTTTAAACTGCATAAATATAATCTCAGTAAGATTGCTTAGCTTCAGAATTATACAGAAAATATGAGTCATTGAAGAACAGTAGAAAAGCGAAAGAGCCTTCAAATATATTACATGAGCTGGGCTCGGTGGCTCAGCCTGTAATCCCGCGCCTTGGGAGGCTGAGGTGAGTGGATTGCCTGAGCCCGCAGTTTCGAGACCCGCCTGGGCAACTTGGCGAGACCTCATCTCTACAACGAATCAAAAATCAGCCGGGTGTGGTAGCGCGCACCTGTAATTCCGGCTACTCGGAAGGCTGAGGCGGACAGATCACCGGAGCCCAGCAGGTCGAGGCTGCGGTGGCTGGTAGCAGCCACTGCACTCCAGTCTGGGCGACAGAGTGAGACTCCAACTCAAAAAAATAAAAAATAAAAATAAATAAAATATATATATCTCACGATATATGTCTATTGTACACTGTGCAGACAGAATGCTCATAGAAACTGAGAATAAACCAAGACCAAGTAAGGAAAGACAGCCCTCAAATGATATTGATATGGTTTATTTTAGAAAATTCATATATACCACATAACATCATAAAAAACATAGGGCCGTTGTTGAAAATGGTTTAGCAAAGCAATCCAAACTTGGAAATTTTATGCATTTCAATATAAAGTAATAATCTGAAAATTGAGGTTACAAGCATTTATCATACATTATCTGAGAGACAATGTGCTAAGCATGTTATCTGCATTATATTTAGCTTCTTACTTAATGAAATCAACAGCTATTAGAGATAAAATTATTGCTCTCTTTTTGCAGATCAAAATCTTGAGGAAAGAGAACTTAAGTAAATAGTCCATGGTCATATTAGAACCGTGTCCAGCCTACTTCTGAGGCCCAAACATTCCATCTGAGTGTATTCTTTTCACAAGTTTTCCAAGATAAATACTTAACATAATAAGTTCATAGAATCTCAGTTTTAATAAAGTGTCTGTGGTTATCTAATAAAATTTTCCATTCCATTCTAGTCCATCATTTCTAGTAATGATTAATGTATAATTTGTACTTCTACCTTCAGGGAACTTTTCTCTAAACTTCAATATTATCGAACACTACTAAGCACCAGATAGTCTTCCAAGTATAGACATTTAAAAGTAAGACAATAGATATGATCCCCATTCCCGTGAAATTTCTAGTAAAGGAGGTAAGTGAAAAAAGGTTTTGTGACAGTGATTGGGAATTTTTTAGATTAACTGGCCTCTTTCAGAATATATATGCTGAAATAATCATGACATCAAGAAGCTACACACATGAAGACAAGAAGAAAGATCACTCAACAATCCCCTAAAATTCCCTAAGACATAAAATTAAATTGGCATACTTTAGGAACAGAAAAGATGCCTGTGTTGTCTGGCATTAGATAATGAAAAGGAAACCATCAAAAAATCTTTGGAGATGTTAACAACATAAAAACATATATGACCTTATGGATTCAATAAAGTTGTATACTTTCATTCTGAAAGGCAGCATTACATTATTAATAAAATATATTGTAAAAAAAGTTCCTAGCAAAAGAAAAAAACAGTTAAACTTATGAGAAACAGTGATGGCTTTCACTAGGGTCATACCACTGGAGATGAAAAATAAAAGTAAAAGGTGCCAGAATATAGTTGCAGGTTAACTCTGAAAAATATGGCTGTTGATTAGGTATTGAGAAAGAAGGAAGAAAAGCAATCAAGAAGTAATTTTAAGATTTGATTTGATCAAAGAGTGAGGTCATTTGCTGAGACTAGGATAACTTGGGAGGAATAAATTTGATTGAGGAGAGAATCAAGGGTTTTATCTCAGTAGAATAAGCTGGACATGTCTGTCAGATTTAGCAGATGAAATATATCTCTATGTCATTTTTATTTAATTGATTCTAATTCTACTCTTTACTACCATGGGCACACACAAAAAATATCTTCTCCACATAGTAATTTTTCAAGTAATATAATTTTCCTTTAGTGCTCATTACAAGACACATTTCCATCACCATCCCATTTACTGTTGTCTTGATATGTTGTATTGTCTCACAAATGTTTCAAAAAGAGGAAATGGAATGTAAATATAAATGGACATAGGACTTCTAGTACTATGTTGAACAGCAGTTCTATGCCCTGCATCTCCATGTCCATTGCGCACAATTCACAGTTGCAAAGATGTGGAATCAACCTAAATGCCCACCAACCAATCAGTGGATAATGAAAGTGTGGTATATATACCCCATAGAATACTACACATCCATTTAAAAAAGAATGAAATCATGTCCTTTGTAGAAGCATGAATGGGGCTGGAGATCATCCTAAGTAAACTGACTCAGAAACGGAAAACCAAATGTCGCATGTTCTCACTCATACATGGGAGCTAAATGGTCTCAAGGATGGAAATAATAGACACTTAGGACTCCAATAAGGGGGCTGGAGGGGCTAGGGTTCAGAAACTACCCACAGGACAAAATGTTCATTATCTGGGGAATGGGCCACCTGAGACTCATTGTCCACCATGATACAATAAGTCTGTTCTGTAAGGAATACACGTGTACCTCCTGAATCTAAAATTTTAAAAAAGAGGGAAAGAGGGGGGAAAAATGGACATAGGAGTAAACTGAGAGACATTGTAAGAAAATATTATAGGTGCAACTCAAATTGCACCATGCAGATGCCTTCCTAATTTAACAAGTAATACAGAAGTCAATCCTACTGTACCCAATCATTGGTGGTTTGTTTATTTTTTTTTTAATTTGGAGTCTCACTCTGTTGCCCAGGCTGGAATGTAGTGGCATGCTCACGGCCGGCGTATTCTCAGCCTGCTGGGTTCAGGTCATCCTTCCACCTCAGCCTTCCAAGTAGCTGGAACTACAGTCATGCGCCACCACACCCGGTTAATTTTTTGACTTATTGTAGAGATGAGATCTCACCAAGTTGCCCAAACTGGTTGCAAACCCGCGGGTTCAGGCAATTCTCTCACCTCAGCATCCCAAAGTGCTGGGATTATAGGCATGAGTCACTGTACCTGGCCTACTGTACCCAATTTTATCTTCTCCAGTACAGTTTACCCAGATACATTTTTAGGATTTAGTGGAGTGCTCAGGTTGTTAGGGAAGTCAAGAGTGGAACACTACCCAAGGAGGATAGTATAGGATGTAAACCAAGGAGACAGATCTAGAGTGTTGAAGAAGGGGTATAGTTTTAGGGCAGGTGAGAATCTTTAACAATTGGCAAAAAAGGAGAAATTATGTTGTGCATCAAAAAAATCCAGTTTCTCTAGTACAAAATAAAAAGTTCTTTAGTGTCAATATATAAAGTTTCTATAAAAAGATTAAGAGGGAAAATTTATATATGAATGTTCCCAATTAAACTTCCATTCCGCTCTTTAAGCTAGCAATTATTCTATCCTTTAGTTGGGAAATTTACAATGTCCTCCTTTTAATGTTTACCTTCTTTTAAGAAAAGTCACTCTTTCTTTCAGTGACTCTTACCGACTTTTTAACTTAGAAGTATATTTAATGAACAATCTATAAGTTATGTCTGTAGAAAAACTTTTCAGAGAAAATAATTGTTGTCTTAAAAACTGGCAAACCTAGCTGGGCTCAGTGGCTTAGCCTGTAATCCCGCGTTTTGGGAGGCTGAGGTGAGTGGATTGCCTGAGCCTGAGGGTTCGAGACCCGCCTGGGCAACTTGGCGAGACTTCATCTCTACAATAAATCAAAAAATTAGCCGGGTATTGTAGCGCGTGCCTGTAATTCCGGCTACTCAGAAGGCTGAGGTAGGAGGATCGCAGGAGCCCAGCAGGTCGAGGCTGTGGTGGCCGAGATTCCAACTCAAAAATAAAAAACAACAACAAAAAAAAACCTGGCAAACTTGTTCAGTTGAAGATAAATGGTAATCGGTTTGTGTAAAACCAGATGGCAGAACTACAACCAGTCGTGGGAACAACAGGAAGTTTGATTTTGTGTTTGACATAAAAAGTGGTCAAATAATTGCAGCTTTCTGATCACTGTGCTATATTGTATGAACAGAAGAATTCAGACAACAAAGTAAATTGAACAGCCATATTGGAAAAATGAACACAGGGAGACAGCAAATAGTGAATAGATATTTGGGCTAGATAACCTTTAACGTGCTTTTTAATGTGAAAAAGTAACATTTCTAGAAAATAACAATTCCATAAGAAATAATAGAGTTTTATTAGTCAACAGCTAGATTCTGTGTTGAAACAGATTTTCTGAGATTCTAAGTAGGGCATATGTAATATGATATAGTCAGAAAGTATTAACTCAAGACTTGCTGACTTGAAATAAAAGGCATTATTAACTCACTTCTAAATATTTAATGAAATTAATAATATATTTTAACATATGAGGAGTGTCATGACAACCATCATTGAGTATACTCTATTGACATGTTTCATTTTAATTTAAAAATATTTTTATTTATTTTGGAATGTTTTAGAGTTGCAGAAAAGTTGCAAAGACAGTACAGATGGTTCACATACACCCATACCTAGCTTTAGTTCCTCCTAATGTTAACATATTACATCACGATGATATATGTGTTAACACTAAGAAACCAAAATTTGTGCTGTCTTATAAACTAAAATGCAGACTTTATTTGGATTTCACCAATTTTGTGTTTATGCTCTTTTAACTGCAGTAAGATTCGTTGTAGTATACCACAGTGCATTGTCATCTTGTATCCTTAGACTTCCCAAGTGTGTGAGAGTTTCTCAGTCTTAACTTGTTCTTCATGACCTTGGTAGTTTTAAGGTAGACTAATCAAGAATTTTCAAAATATCTTTCAAATTAAAATTGCCTAATTTTTAAAAAAAAATATGACTAAACTAGGGTTATAGGTTTTTGGAGAGAACACCAAAGGTGAAGTGCTATTCTTATAACATACTGTCAGAGGCTACATGATTTCCATATGATATCACTGGTGATGTTAACCATACCAGTGTTTGCCAGATTTCTTCACTATAAAGTTTTTATTTATTTATTTGTTATGCTCTATTAAGTTTCTAAGTCTAACTCATACAAAAAATGTGAGGAAGGACTAAGTTACACTTTGGTTATGTAACTTAAATAGTTTAGATTCATTAATTTTTAAGCCTTTTTTCTGTTTAAAAAATAATATTTATTTTCATAGAATTAAATATTCTATATTAGCTTTTTGAACATTTAAAAGATTAGCCCAAAGGTTATACAGCCTTAATTATTAATGTAAAATTGCAAAAGAGCATGAACTATACACTCTGAATAAATTATATGTGCACTGATATTAGGGGATATGACATTAATATTATAAGCTCAAATCATCCTATCTTTGTGCAAAACATTTCCAGAATGCCAAATTCATTTATGTTAAGCAAAAATGCACATTGGAAACATTCCCTTGTAATGAAAGAAGTTGACTATGAAAATAAATTAACACTGGACATAGAAACCCAATGTGATAATCCCAACGTGTTATGCAGGCACACACATAGACAACATAAAAACCTTTACATTTCATATCTAATAATTGTCAAGGAACTAATTTAATCATGTAAATATAAATCAAACTTTATAGTTATTTTAACTTTTAAAACCTTTTCAGTTTTTATTTAGCATAAGAGTATTCCTCTTCAGTCATGAAAACTCACTAAGGTTTTATTTTTTCTATTTTTCCAAAGTAATGTTGTTAAGAATGTAAAACTGGAGAAAAATTATTCATAGACTTTTCTTTTAAGTATTCTAAAATGTGAAAAGTAAATACAAGAATGCTATAATCAGACTAACGGGCTTCAAAGGAACCTAGCAGAATTTTTCTGAAAGTAAAACAAACACATAGGGAAAAGTAAGACAAAGCAGAATTATCTAATAGTACAAAAGGGAAACTACTGCTGTAGTCTGGAAATTTATTGAGAGCAGTATATCTATTGGGTCAGTGGGAGAAGGCAAAACAACATGCAAAAGTAATTAGAACAAAATTATTTTGTGCACTAGTTAACAATGTGTTATAATCATGCTAAATGAGAAAGGTATTTCCCACGACAACATATTTTGAAAGTCAGAATTCATTTTAAAGTGGATAAAGGGGATTGCATTTTACATATGTTGTATTTTGTATGATTTTGGTTTTAATTTGCAGATGTTTTGCCATGCTTGACTAAGATTATGGATTATTTTGTAGGAAATTCAGATGAATTTATCCTGGTTTTGATCATATTAACTTTGATCACATAAATAAAGTAGAATTTCACGTTTTTTAAAAATAATATATGTTGCTTATTTTAAAGTTGTGGGGTACAGTTAAGGGTTAGGTATACAAATATTCAAGTGCAGGTACCCTTGTTGATGAGGTGTGCCCCCCTTTCCCCAGACAGATTTTGACTACTGTTAATGCCACCTCCCCTCCCTTCCCTGTCCCCCCCATAGTTTCTCACCACTGTCAATCCTTTTCTTATAGTATTAGGATAGTTGTTCAAGGTCCACTTATGAGTGAGAACATGTGATGCTCAGATCTTTGTTTCTGTGAGAGATCACTCAGTATTATAAACTCTAATTCCATCCAGCTTGCTGCGAAATTCATGATTTTGTTCTTTTTTATGGCTGCGTAATATCCCATTGTGCATGTGTACCACATTTTTTAAATCCAGTCCTCTTTTGATGGACAGCATGGTTGATTCCATGATCTTACTATTGAGAACAACACTGCAATAAAGATACGTGTGCAGGTATCTGTTTTATAGAGTGATTTGAGTTCTGCAGGGTATATCCCCAGTAGGAGGATTTCAGGGTCATATGGAAGGTCAGTTTTTAAAGCTTTTAGGAATCACCACACTGATTTCCACAGAGGCTATACTAGTTTACACTCCAGTGGGTACACTCTAGTTACACCAACAGTGTAGAAGTGTACCCTTTTCACCACATCCTCTCCAGCATCTGTTATTTTTTGAGTTATTGATAATGGTCATTCTGACTGGAGTTAGGTGGTATCTCAGTGTAGTTTTGTTTTTTGTTTTTTGGTTTTTTTTTTTTAATCGGAGTCTCACTCTGTCGCCCAGACTGGAGTGCAGTGGCTGCTCCCGGCCACCGTGGCCTCGACCTGCTGGGCTCCGGCGATCCTTCCGCCTCAGTCTTCCAAGTAGCCAGAATTACAGGCATGCGCTGCCACGCCCGGCTGATTTTTTTTTTTTATTTATTGTAGAGATGAGGTCTCGCTGCCCAGGCAGGTCTCAAACCCGCGGGTTCAGGCAATCCACTCACCTCAGCCTCCCAAAGGTGCAGGATTACAGGTTGAGCCACCGAGCCCGGCATCAGTGTAGTTTTAATTTACATCTCCTTGATGACTAGTGAGGTTGAACATTTCTTCAAGTATCTGTTGGCCACTCATATGTCTTCTTTTGAGAAGTGTCTGTTCATATCTTTTGCCCACTTTGTAATGGGGTTGTTTGTTTCTTTCTTTTCAGCACGTTTGAGTTCCTTATAGATTCTTGATCTTAGGCCTTTATCATACATGGAGTTGGCAAATATTTTTTTCCCAGTCTGTGGGCTGTCTCCCTGCTCTCTTGATGGCTTCTTTGATTTTGCAGAAGCTTGTCAGTTTAATGAGGTCCCACTTCTCTATCTTATCTCTTATGGCTTGTGCATTTTGAGTTTTGCTCAGGAATTGGATGCCAGTTCCCACTTCCATAAGGGTGTATCCTGCATTTTCTAAAGTTCTTATGGTTTGAAGTTTTACATTTAGGTCTCTGATCCATTTATAGTTCATTTTTGTGTATGGGGATAGATCGGGATCATGTTTGAGTCTTCTGCATGTGGTCAGTCAGTTTTCCCAGCACCATTTACCGAATAGATTCTCCCCTCCCTAGTGGTGGGTGTTGGAGGCTTTGCCAAAGATGAGTTGGTTGAGAAATTGCAGTTTTGCTTCTGGAATCTCAATTCTATTCCATTGGTCTATATGCCTGTTCCTATACTAATACCAAGCTGTTTTGATGATTGTAGCTTTATAGTAAAGTTTGAAGTCTGGTAATGTGATACCACTTGCTTTATTTTTTTTTTGCTGAGGACTATTCTGGCTATTCTTGGTCATATGTTTCCATATGAATTCCTGGGTTGTTTTTTCTAGGTTTGAGAAGAATGTTCTTGGTAATTTGAAGGGTATTGCACTAAATCTGTAGATTGCCTTAGGTAGGATGGACATCTTCACAATGTTGATTCTTACAATCCATGAGCATGGGATATTTTTCCACTTGTTTGTGTCATCTTTGAATTCTTTGAGCAGTGTTTTGTAGTTTTCATTGTAAAGGTCTTTTAAATCACTGGTTAGGAAGATGCCAAGGTATTTCTTTCTTTTTTTTTTTTTTTTTGTGGCTACTGTGAATGGGTTGTGCTTTTTATTTGGGTTTCTGTTTGTTTATTATTGGTGTAAAGAAATGTGATTACCTTTTGCACATTTATTTTATACCCTGAGACTTTGCCAAAGTCCTTTATCAGTGCAAGGAGGTTTTTGACAGATTCTCTTGGGTTTTCAAGGTATACAATCATGTAGTCTGCAAAGAGAGATAAATTGACTTCCTCTTTTTCTATTTGGATACTCCTGATTGCCTTCTCTTTTCTGATTCCTCTAGCCAGGACTTCCAATACTATATTGAATAGCAAGGGTGAGATTGGGCATCCTTGTGTTGTTCCAGTTTTCAGGGGAAATGGTTCCAATTTTTGTCTGTTTAGGAATATGCTGGCTGTGGGTTTCTATAGATGGCTTTTAGTATTTTGAGGTATGTTCCACATATGACTAGATGTTCAGGGGCTTTTTATCAAGAAGGGGTGCCAGATTTTATCAAAAGCTTTTTCTGCATCTAATGATATAATCATGTGGTTTTTGTTTAGACGTCTGTTGATGTATTTAATTATATTTATGGTTTTATGAATGCTGTACTAGCCTTGCATCCCAGGGATGAAGCATACCTGGTCATGGTGGATGATTTTTGAGACGTATTGGTGAATCCAGTTTGTTAGGATCTTGTTGAGAATTTTATCATCTATGTTCACCAAAGATATTGACCTGTAGTTCTCTTTCTTTGTTGGGTATCAATGTGATGTTAGCTTCATAAAATGATTTGAGGAGAGTTCCAATTTCCTTGATTGTTGTTGGTCTATTTAGGGTCTCGATTTTTTTCTTGTTTCAACCTAGGCAGGTTGTGTGATGTCAGAAAGTTTTTCATTTCAAGTTTGTTTCCATACAAGTGTATGTAGTAGTCGCTAATGATCTTTTGTATTTCTTCAGGGCCAATGTGACTCCATCTTTTGTGTCTCTGATTGTGTTTATTTGGGCTTTTTCTCTCTTTTTCTTGGTCAGTCTAGCTAAGAGACCATCAATCTTGCTTATCATTTCAAAGAACCAGTTTTTTGTTTCACTGATTTTTTGTATTATCATTTTGCCTTCTATGCCCCAAATTTTGGCTTTTATTTTGGTGATCTGGATTCTCCTGCTGAAGTTGGGTTTTGGTGGTCTTGCTTTTCCGGCTTCTTTAGGTGACTTGTTAAGCTGTTAATTTGTGATCCTTCATTTTCTTCACGTGCATTTGTAGATATATGAATTCCCCTCTTACTACAGCTTTCATGGCATCCCAAAGATTTTGGTAAGATGTTTTTTCATTTTTATTTGTTTCTAGGTATCTTTTAATCTCTGTTTTGATTTCATCATTGACCCAGGAGTTGTTTAGCATCATGCTGTTCAGGGCCCATGTCTTTGTGGGTTTTGGGGGAAACTTATTGCTGTTGATGTTTATTTTTATTCCACTGTGGTCTGAGAAGGTGCACGGGAAGATTTTGATCTTTTAAAAATTGTTTATACTTGATTTATGGCCAAGTATGTGGTCGATCTTAGAGTATGTTCCATGCGGTGATGAGTAGAATGTATATTCTGTGTTCATTGGGTGGAGTGTTCTGTAGGTATCAATTAAGTCCATCTGTTCAAGAGTCGCATTGAGGTTCTCTCATTGCTGATTTTTTGTCCTGATGATCTGTCTAGGGTTGTGAGTGGGGTATTAAAGTCCCCAGCTACGACAGTGTTAGAGTCAATATCTTTTTTGAGTTTACCTAGAAGCTGCTTTATGAAGGTTGGTGCTCCTGTGTTAGGTGCATATGAGTTTAGGATGGATATTTCTTGTTGATGGATTCAACCTTTTATTATTATATAGTGACCTTCTGTATCTTTTTAAATTTTTAATAGTTTAAAGGTTATTTTGTGCTCTATTTGTTGAAAATTTTGTTTCCCATCCTCTTACTTTGTGTCTGTAAGCGTCCTTTCTAGTGAGATGAGTCTCTTGGAGGCAATATATTGTTGCCTGGTGATATTTTATCCATTTTACCATTCTATGTCTTTTCAGTGGTGCATTTAGTCCATTCACATTCAGGCTAATTATTGAAATGTGAGAGTTGATCTCTATCATAATTGTCTTATAGAGTTGTTGCTGTTGTTTCTGTTTGTTTGTTGTCTTTCTTTTTGTTTTGGGGTTGGTTCATGTGTGCTTTTAATCTTTTTCCTGTACTCTTGTGAAGAACGTTGTTGTTCTTTTTCCTTTTCTTCTGTGTTTAATACTTCTTAAGTGTTTCCTGTAGAAGTGGTCTTTTGGCAGCATAAGTTCTTAGGGATTGGATATATGGAAAATATTTTAATTTTCCCTCACTGATGAAGCTTAGCTTGACTGGGTAGGTTATTTTTGGTTGAAATTGTTTATCTTTTGGAACTTTGAAGATGGGGCTCCAAGTTCTTCTAGCCTGAAGGGTTTCTGTAGATAAATCTGCTGTTATTCTAGTTGGTCTTCCCTGGTAGATAGTCTGACCTTTTTCTCTTGTTGCCTTTAGGATTTTTTATTTTATACCTACTTTGTTTAGGTGAATTATAATGTGTCTGGGAGGTGGTCTTCCCATTTGTTGTCTTGCAGTGTTTCTCTGAATCTCTTGTGTTTGAATTTTCATATCACTGATGAGATGAGGGAAGTTTTCTTGAATAATTCCATGGAATGTGTGTTCCAGGGCAGTCTCTGTCTCTTTTTCTCCCTCAGGAAGTTCAATTACTCATAGGTTCGGTCTCATGAAGTAATCGCTCATCTCTTGAAGGTTTTGTTCTGTCTTTTTAAACTTCTTTTGTATGCTTTTGACAGTTTGGGTTAGTTCTACATTTTGGTCCTCAAGCTCTGAGCTTCTTTCTTCTGCTTGGCTAATTCTGCTTTCCATGCCTATCAGTTTGTTATTTATTTCATTCACAGTATTCTTTACCACTATTATCTCAGATATCAACTCCTTCCTAGTTTCTTCTTGTCTCTCTTCAATTCTTTTTAATCTCTCCATTAATGTCTTGATATCTGGGTTTGTAGTTTGAGACCAGTCATTCTGGTGACTTTTCATTGTTTACATTCTGAAGTCAGTTTTCTCAGTGTCTGACTTCCCAGGGGTCTGTGAGAGACCTGTATTCTTCTTTTGGTTTTTCTTCATTTGTATAGATTTTTCTCTCCCCCTTTCCCTCCCCTTCTTTAATTCTGTTTTTCAGGGAAGGTGGTGTTGCTTTCACTTCTTTTTGTTCAATCTCCTGTTCTTCCTTATGAGGGTCCTCTGGCTTTATTCACTTTTGAGGCTGGATTGTGGGTTGGGGCTGTACTTTTTGCAGTTTTGAGGTTTAATTGAGGGGGAAGCTATGATTCAGAATCTATCTGCAGATCCCAGTATCCAACTGGGATATGGGTATGCTGGAACCCACTTCCCACTGCCTTACAATCTGTCCATGCAGTGGGGTTTAGGTTTGCTCCCTGAAACAAAAGAGGGTAAGAAAAAGGAAAATAATAGAAAAGGGGGGGTTCAAGAGGAAGTTGGAGAGAGAGAAGAGTAAGAGGGAAAACAAACATACATGTCAACTTATGAATGAAAAGAGACATAAGGTCAGAAAAGAGTAAAAAACAGCCAAACAAAATTCCCTAAAGCATACCAATAATCACACAAAGACTGTCCAATAAAATCATGCCTTTTGATGTGCTTTTCCCCAACACAAACAAGTAGTCTAAATCAAAAAGCAGACAAAAGTGAACAAAACAAATAGTCAAAACAATAAAATCAAAATAAGAAACCAAACTAGCTCTGTAGTCTTTCCTGAGTGTCTAAAGTCTCTTCAACTCTGATCTCTAACCCTTCCCCTTCGCTCTCATTACAGGCAGATTGGGTCAGTTCCCTTGGTTTGCTGCCTTGCTGCCTGATGATTGAGTTGTTTGTGTCTGATTCATCATAGCGGAGGGACTTCTGTCTCCTGTTTTGCCAGGTTACCTCAGAAACAAGGTGTAGGCTGCTCAGAGATGGGTGGGACAATGCAAATCTCTGCCTGGAAAATGGTTGCAATGGGTGGCTCCTCTTTCACTGATTCTTTCTTTTGACTTGTCCCTTCTCTCCACCCGTCCGGGTCCATAGATGATCCACCATGATAGATGATGGTGTACGTCTGGTGTCAGGAACTGGCAACCAGTGATACAGCTGGGTGCCACACTTGGTGTGCCACCGGTGGCCTAGGGTGGAGGAGGGAACCGGGAATTTCCCCACTGGAGCCGAGAGCCATAGTGTCAGCAGCTGGTAGCAAACAGCAGCAGTCCCCTGTGGAGGCCCATAGTGCAATGGAGGCTGTTTGCTGCATGGGACTGACTGTAGCGGCCACCCCCCATGTATGCAGCAGCCGCAGGGGTGTGTCAAACTTCCCCCAGGAGTTACCCTCAGTGGAGATCATCACAGTTCAGCTTGTCCCGTTGCCATGTTACTCATCTCAAATTCCACGTTTGTTAACAAAAACTTTTATTTTACAATTAATCAGTGATATGTGGGGAGATACTCTGAGTATATTAAAATATTCTATTGCTCATTAGAATTTTACAAACTAGTTTTAGAAAATGTTGAAGATTTTTGCCTAAATCAACTGCTACTATGATGGTTTTAAGTGACAACTTTCTGATTATATTATTTCTTTATAGTTTTAAATTTATTTATTTATTTATTGCTGAGTTTATAGAGGATTTACTACATAAGTAGTCTGCATGCAGGTGAAGTTTGATTTTACTATTAGTAAAATATCTTCTAGGTTTCTTTAAAGTCTATTAATCTAATTATGTCATTAAAGGTGGCTCACACTCCCTCTGGTAGTGGACCAGATACACTTTGTGATGTCACGTGTCCCTCATCTCCCTCCTTCACTCCTCTAGCAGTGCCCAGTGACTGCCAATTCCATTATTGTGCTAATGTGACTAGTGTTTCAGTCCCACTCAGTGAAATCATATAGAAAGTAAAAGTGGAGTAGGTCAATTTAAAAAAAAAAGCCTATTCTGAAATAATGGAAATAAAGAACTCCATCCTTGAAATAACTAACAAACTAACAAGCAGAGGGAGCAGAATCAACCAAGCAGAAGAAAGAATCTCAGAGCTTGAAGACCAAAAAATGTAATTAATTCAATCTATTAAAAACACAGAAAAAATGTAATAGGAAGTAACAAAGCTTCTAAGAGATGTGGAACTATGTCACAAAGACAAATCTATGCCTGGTTGGTATTCCTGAAGAAGAAAGTGTAACAGAGAACATCACAGAACAAGCATTTCATGAGGTTGTCCAATAAAACTTTCTTCATCTCACCAGAGATATGACCATTCTAGCATAAGAAATTCAGAGAACCTCCACAAGATATTACATAAGAAGACCAATCCCTAGACACATAGTAATCCGTATTCACAAAGTAACAATGAAAGTAAAAATCCTAAAGTCGGTGAGAGAGAAAGGTCAGACTACCTACCAGGGAAGAGCCATCAGAATCACTCCAGATTTAACTGCAGAAACACTACAAGCCAGAAGAGACTGGAGTCTAATTGTTAATATTGTTAAAGATCAGCAATTCCAACCAAAAACTTTCTACCCTGTCAAGCTAACCTTCATCAGTGATGGAGAATTAAATTATTCACAAACATCCTATCTTTAAGAGTATATGCTACCTCGAGCGGCCCTTTAGGAGACTCTTAAGAAAGTCTTGAACACAGGGGGGAAAAAAAGAATAATCATGGCCATCACAAAAGTGCAGGCAAACACAGAGTTTACAGAACACTCACAAAAGAAAAGCACACACATATATAAATAAAAAAGTTAAAAGAAAACAAAGCAACTTCAAAGTTGAAGGATGGAAAATGATGTTTCAGGCAAACAGAAAACAGAAGATGGCAGTTATAGCTATTCTGATATCAGACAATGCTTCAAGTCATCAAATTTAAGAAGGACACAAAAGTCACTACATAATGATAAAAGGCTCAATCTGCCAGTGAGGAATATCCATCATAAACATAAATGTACTGAACACAGGAGCACCAGGTTTTGTAAAACAACTACTAAGAAAATCAAGAGAGGATACTGACTAATAGATATAGCTAGACACCTAAATACCCCACTAACAGCTTTAGATAAATCATCAAGGCAAAAAATAATAATAATTTTTTAAAAAGGGGATCCAGAAATCCAACTCAATGCTTAACCAACTGAATTTAATAAATATCTACAGAATATTTCATACAACAATTGCAGAATATACATTCTACTCATCGGAACACGAAATATGCTCTAAGATTGATTACATTCTCAGGCATAAATTAAGCATAAACAAATTCCAAAAGATCAAAATAATACCATGCATCTTCTCAGATCACAATGGAATGAAAATATATATCACCACCAACAAAATGCCCCCAAAATACACAAAGACATGGACACTAATCAATATGCTGCTGAACAATTTGGGGGTCAATACAAAAATCAAGACTGATGAATCATAGATGAATTCTACAAGACATACAAGGAGGAGTTGAAATCAACTTATCAAAAGTATTCCAGGCAATAAAGATGACGTTCTCCCCAAAATCATTTTATAAAGCTAATATCATGCTATGAAGCTAATATGATACCAAAAACTCACAACAAGGAAATAGAATTACAGGCTAATCTCCTTGAGAGACAAAGGCACAAAAGTTCTAAGCAAGATTCTAACCAATCTGATCCAACAAAACATCTTAAGGGTCATCCACCATGACCAGTTGGGCTTCTATCCCAGGATGCAGGACTGGTTCAACATTTGTCAGACTGTAAATGCAATTGCGTACATTAATAGGCATAAAAGCAAGAACCACATGACGTCATTAGATGCAGAAAAAACATTTGACAAAATCCAGCATTCCTTCTTAATAAAAACCCCTGAACACCTAGGTATAGAAAGAATATTTCTCAAAACAGTAAGAGTTATCTATGATAAACTCACAATCAATATTTTGCTCAATGGGAAGACATTGGAAGCATTTCCCATAACAAAGTAAACAAGGATGACCACTCTCACCCTTCCTCTTCAACATAGTGGTAGAAGTCCTAGCCAGAGCAATTGGGCATCAGTAGGAAATCAGGTGTACCAAAGTAGGAAAAGAAGTTAAGCAGTCCCTCTTTGCAGATGATAAGATTCTAAACCTTGAAAACCAAAAGGAGTCCATCAAAAACCTCCTCACACTAATAAACAACTTTAGTAAAGTTTCTAGACACAAAATCAATGTGAAAAAAACCAGTTACATTTCTATACACTAGCAACAAGCAGACAGAGAGATAAATTAAAAGCACAATCCCATTCACAATAGCAACAGCAACAACAAAATGAAAATACCTTGGCATCCACCTAACCGGAGAAGTGAAAAGTCTCTGCAACAAGAAGTCAAAACACTATTCAATAAAATAAAAAATGACACAAACAAATGGAAAAATATTCCATACTCATGGTCTGGAAGAATCAATCTTGTTAAGATGTCCCTCTTACCCAAGACAATTTACTGATTCAATCCAATACCCAACAAATTACCAACACTATTTTTCTCAGACCTGGAAAAGACAATACAGAAATTCATATGGAAACAGAAAACAGCACAAATAGCCAAAACAATCCTCAGCAAAAGGAACAAGACATGAGATATCACATTTCCAGACCTTAACTTTTTATTACAAGTCTACAGTAACTAAAACAGTCTAGTATTGGTACAAGAACAGTCACACAGATCAATGGAATAAGACAGATATTCCAGAAACAAAAACATAGTCTCTCAATCAACTCATATTTGACAAAGCCACTAATAAAAACCACTGGGAAGAGGAGACCATATTTAGCAAATGGTGCTGAGAAAACTGGCTGACCATATGCAGAAGAATGAAACTGGATCTTTACCTATTACCATATACAAAACTCAAACCTAGATTGATCAAAGACCTAAGTGTAAATCTTCAAACTACAAGAATACTAGAAGAAAAAAAATAGGAAACACCCTTATGCACATCCAAGTAGGCAATTCTTGACCGACTTTCCAAAAGTGAATGCCATAAAAACTAAGATAGACAAGTGGGAACTCATCATACTGAAAAGTTTTGTACAACAAAATAAACCATTAGGAGCATGAAAAAGACAACCCACAGAATGGGAGAAAATATTTGCAAATTATGCATCTGACAAAGGTCTCACATTCAGGATCTACAAGGAACTCAGCAAAATAAAAGGAAAAAAACATTAAAAAGTGGGCAAAGACATGAACAGACATTTTTCAAGAGAACATACAAACAGCCAATAGACACATGAAAAAATACTAAGCCTCACTAAACATCAGAAAAATTCAAATCAAAACCAAGATGAGATACCACCTAACAACAGCAAGGATGGCCATCATTAATAAATCAAAAGCAACAGATGCTGGTTAGGGTGCAGAGAAAAGGGAACACTTCTATACTGTTGGTGCATTCCCACCAACAGTGTAGAAGTGTTCCCTTTTCACCACATCCACATTAGCATATGTTGTTTTTTGATTTACTAATGATAGCCATCCTTACTGGAGTTAGGTGGTATCTCACCGTGGTTTTGATTTGCATTTCTCTGATGATTAGTAAAGTTGAGCACTTTTTTAAATGTACCTGTTGGCCACTTGTATTTCCTCTTTTGAAAAGTCTCTACTCATGTCCTTTGCCCACTTTTTAATAGGGTTGTTTGTTTTTCCCTTCAGATCATTTAAGCTCCTTGTAGATCCTGAATATCAAGTCTTTGTTAACTATATAATTTGCAAATATATTTTTCCCATTCAGTGGATTGTCTTCCCACTCTCTTGATGGTGTATTTTGTTGTGTAAAAGCTTTTCAGTTTGGTAAGTCCCACTTTTCTATTTTAGCTTTTATGGCATTCATTTTTGGGGATATGATCAAAAATTTGCCTACTCCAATGTGCCTAAGAGTGTTTCCTACATTTACTCTGGGATTCTTACAGTTTGTGGTTTTATGTTTAAGTCTTTGATCCATTTAGAGTGGATTTTAGTATATAGTTATACGTAGGGATTTTGTCTCATTTTTCTGCATGTGTTCAGCCAGTTTTCCAGCACCATAAACCAACAGCCAACATTTTGCTCAGTGGGCAAAACTGGAAACATTCCCCTTTAGAACAGGAACTAGACAAGGTTGCCCACAATCATGCCTTCTGTTAAACATAGTATTGGAAGTTCTAGCTAGAGCAATCTGGCAAGAGAAGGAAATCTGGGATACCTAAATAGGAAAAGAGGAATTCGAGCTATCCCTCTCTGCAAATAACATTATTCTATATCTTGAAAAGTTTAGTGAGTCTGTAGACTTTAATAATAGACTTTAGTAAAGTCTTGGTGTACAAAACCAATGTGTAAAAGACAGTTGTATTTCTTTACACTGACAACAAGCAATAGACACAAGCACACATACACAAACACACTATGAAATACCTTGATATCACTTAATTAGAGAAGTGAAAGACTTTTACAATGAGAACTACAAAACACTGCTCAAAGAAATCAAGGATGATACAAACAAATGGAAAACCATCTCATGCTCATGGATTGGAAGAATTAATATTGTCAAGACATCCAAGGGAACCTACAGATTCAGAGCAATATCTGTCATGTTACCATCATTATTTTTCTCACCTCTGGAGACGACAATACAGAAATTCATATGGAAACAAAAAAGAGCACGAATAGCCAAAACAATCCTCAGCAAAAGGAACACAACGGGAAGTATCACACTTTCCAGACATTAAACTTTACTACAAAGCTGCAGTAACACAAACAGCCTGGTAGTGGTACAAGAATAGGAACACAGACTGATGGAACAGGACAGAAATTACAGAAGCAAAATCTCAATCTCTCAACCAACTCATCTTCGACGAAGCCACCAATAGCAACCACTAGGAAAAGGAAACATATAAAGAGCCAAGATCTTTAAAAATTTTATCTTTCATAAATGCAGACATACAAAAATATTTCTCTTTACCTTTTGCTTTTTAGAAAATGGATTCAATAATTTATGGTGTATCAATACAATGAATTACTATGAAGCAACTGAAAAACAATAATGTAGACATACGTGTGCTGCTAGAGGCAGAGGTCCATGATATGTTACTATTTAAGTAGAAATGTCAAGTTCCAAAAGAACATATTTAATGTAATATTTTAATTTTTAATTAAAAAGGTATCATTTAGAGCTGCAGGTTAATGTTTAAGATTTTCCTTTCATTTTTTAGCTTTGTGCAATTAAAAATTTTCTCAGGGCAAATGTTTTACTATTTAAAAATGATATAGTATGAGGAAACAAAATAGAGTCAAACACTCTGTCACTAACAATAAACTGATATATTTTATGGTAACAGATTAAAAACACATAATCAGTGAATGATTCTCTTTATTTCAGACTGAATATAAAGAGAACAATATGCAATGTTTGCAAGAGCATTACAAGAAAATAACACAATATACTCTCTGAAAAATCACAAAGATTTTTAAAAAATCACTATTCACAATATTGACAGTTACCTTATTCTATTGTTTTTTAAAATTTTCTACATTTTGTAGTGAAATGCTGAAAAAGCATAATTGCTGCATGAAAAATTTCAATACTCTGTAAATATAAAGGAAAAACTCCAGCTGCTGCCTCAAGCAGGAGCCAGTGAGAAGTGTTATGGCATAAGGTTTTATATGCTAAACCAATAAATAAATAACCCACTATTCAATATATGAATTTGAAAATCAAGATATTTGAGTTACAATACTAAAGTTTATAAGGTTGATATGTTCCTAGATTTTCTTATTGAAAATCAAAATATTTCAAGAATAGATTAATCATTCATATTTGCAAAGGAACTACACAAGGGCTTTAAAATAATCATGTCTGTTATTTCTAATGCAGTTTACCTCCGGGAGAGAAGAAAACCATGTCATTACTATGCTATATCTCCTACTGTGCCTAGCCCAATGAGCAACTGCTGAAAAATAATTTACTGATGACTTAAAATCTTCTCATTTAAAATTTTAATCTCTCTAATTCAGTCTCATAATAAGCAAACTAGAGAAAGTAGATATGTAATACAATGTATTAGGTAGATTTTCTCTGATTATTTTATATTAAAAATATTTAAAATAATGCAGTATATTGTGTATATCAGCATTGATAGCTTTATATTTAAAATGTTCATGGCTGGGTTAGGTGACTCAGCCTGTAATCCCAGCACTTTGGGAGACCGAGGCAAGTGACTTGCCTGAGCCCACAGGTTCGACACCAGCTCAGGAAAATTGGTGAGACCTCGTCTCTACAATATATCAAAAAAAAAAGAAAATTAGTTGGGTATGGTAGTGTGTGCGCCAGTAGTTCCGGCTACTTGGAAGTCTGAGGCGGAAGGATTGCCAGAGCCCAGCAGGTCGACGCCGGAGTGGTCGTAGCGTGCCACTGCACTCCAGCCTGGGCGACAGAGTGCGACTTCAACTCAAAAATAAATAAATAAACAAACTATTCATTATATAAATAACACTATTGTAGCAAATAGAAAAAAAAAGACTCAATAGTAATTGTATCTTTTAAACAATCAACTTTGCTAGACTTTACTGAATAATAGAATAATTCCTGAATTGGGAGGCTATAACAATATATAGATATGTTTTATTAGTTGATTGACTTGGAATTTGGAGTAATTGAAGCTCATGGATATGAAGAAACAATGGTTTAAAAAGTTATGTTAATAATATGTGGACAATGAGAACATAAGTGATACCAAAATATCTTTCAATACCAACATTCTGGATGAGTGTGGAAATCTGGGTCCCATGAGAAGTAGATGGCAAAATGTGACTAGGAATGCAGGAGATATTGTCTGAAATGGTTGTGAAATATTTATAAAGGAGCAGAAGTATGAAAGAAGAACCTTCAGACTTTAATGAAGCCCCAACTCCTGTAAAAGTAGAGAATGACTGAATAATTAGGTAGGAAGAGTCTCAAACAATAAAATTCTGAAAAAATCTTGGCCAAGTCAGTGGGAACTCCCAAAGAAATGTTGTTCATTAAAAGACAGTAATTCTGACACCTGCACATATGCCACTGAATTTGATACTATGCTTAACCTGTTATTGAAGTCAAGTCATAAACTTTCAGAGAATTGGGTTCATTTTCTGTCTTTAAAGGCAATAGCAACTATTTAGTAACCACTTTATCTTACATTATGATGAATTTTTTTTACAGTTTATAAACCACTTATATATACATCTTCTGGTTTTAGCCTTATAATAAAAACACAGTATAGACTTGGGAAGAATTGTTATCAATCTTTGACCTAGGTCAAAGAGACATTCACAATTCAGGTTTTCTAGCTTCAGGTATATTTTTCTGAGCCTGGTAAGATGATAACATCTCCATGTATAATGAACAATTTGAAAAGGTTGGGAGCAACAGTAGACAAACTTTTTACCAGTGTGGATTCCTGGAATTTAAGTGTGGACACGCATGAAAATACAGGTGACATTACAGTATCTTATTTTTAGCTCTGTTCTCAGGAGCAAACAAATGCCATATAGAATGTGAAAGCTATGGTATAGCAAAAACAGTACCCCAATTCTTGGGGTGTAAAGGATAAGATTTGCAGCTTGTTGGGTAGTTAACTTTTTTATTAATCAACTGAAAAAGGAGTGTGATATATTCCACCTAGATTATTGTGAGTATTAATAGAATTAACACTTATAATTTATACCTTGTATTTCCAGCAAAAGGATTTAAAATACCTAGACCTTCAAATTCACTATATTTCAAAAAAGAAAATAAACAAAAATATCTCAAATACTGGAAATAATAAACCTGGTACCAGAAAAGGTATTACCTGAATGTAGAATGGTGTTCCAAGATATTGTAATTAAAGGTGCAACAATATTAATTAACGTTTATGCCTTAACAAGTATATATATCAAGATTACCAAAGTTAATAAATGTATTTTAATCGTTGATGATAATTTTATAAGTTCTTCTGAGAGTAAACTGTAGTTACTTCAGAAAATTTCCTGTAGCATTAAAGGTTTGTCATCTCAGCTGGGCTCATTGGCTCAGCCTGTAATCCCGCGCTTTGGGAGGCCAAGGTGAGTGAATTGCCTGAGCCCGTGGGTTCAAGACCCGCCTGGGCAACTTGGCGAGACCTCATCTCTACAATAAACCAAAAAATTAGCCAGGCGTGGTAGCGCACACCTATAGTTCCAGCTATTTGGAAGGCTGAGGCGGAAGGATAGCTGGAGTGCAGCAGGTCGAGGCTGTGGTGGCCTGGAGCATGCCACTGCACTCCGGTCTGGGCAACAGAGTGCGATTCCAACTAAAAATAAATAAATAAATAAATAGGTTTATCATCTCACTGTTAATTAATGTTCTTTGCTTTTCACAAACCATCTGTGTAAGAGGAGTCATAGGATAATAAAGTTATAAACCCATAGGTGAGGAGAGATCACTACAGATGATTAGTTGCCAAAATATCATGATATCCTTGACACAACATTGGGCTTCATCTTAGTAACTGCAGGTACAATACTTTAGTTATATTAGTAACTTGACACAGGAAATTTTTCTTTAGAAGAAATCAAATACTTATGCTCTAAATTCTAATTGAACAGTATTGGTTATTTTTAGCAAACTAAAATTTATGATCTATAAGGAATCTCTCAACTTCTTATAGGAAACTTAGATTGCACAATTCACAACTAGTTTAACTCATCACTTCAACTTTTTTCCTTTGTGTTTACCAATTTTTCCTGCCACAGCATAATTAATAATATTAGTAAAATGTATTGAATTACAAATATTTTAACTCTTGGTTTTCCAGAGTTATTTATCCCACATGAATTTATCGGGCTCTTGATATATACCAAGCATGGTGTTCAATTTAGAGATGATTAGGACATGAGTTATTCTGTAAGACATTTACCATAGCAAGAAAGATATAAAAATAAAACTCCCATACATAGTGTAAAGTAATAGGAGCCCCAAATGAGTTACAGAAACGATGCATTAATTAAACTAGCAAAGGAATGCTGTTTTGAATAGAAATCTTGTCTAGAAAAGTTTTCATGCAGAAACAGGCACTGAAATTAAAGAATGTAAGAAATAATGATATGGTATTTGACTGAAAAGAGTGAAAGGGCACTCCAGTTAGAAGGAAGAGCAGAAATGCAGGAATAAGAGCTTTTATTTCCATCACTTCAGATATTTATCATTTCTTTGTGGTGAGAACAATCCAAATACTTAGTTCTAGCAATTTTGAAGAATGTACATTATGAGTAAATTAACTCTAGTCAATCTATTGTGCAACGGAACTCTATATTTTTCCCTTTAACTATAACTTTGTACCAATTGACCAACCTTACCTCATCCTCCTATGCTACCTACTGTTCCAAGACTCTAGAAACCATTATTCTATTCTCTATTTCTTTGAGATCAACGTTTTTAGATTTCACCTTATGTATAAGTGAGTTCATTCAGTCTCTGTCTTTCTGTTCCTGGCTTAGTTCACTTATCATAATGTCTTCTAGTCTTATCTATTCCACTGCAAATGACAGGTTTTCATTTTTTTTACAATAATTATTCTCATTTGATTGTTACATGTTGTATATGTATCTAAACATACACAGTACTGCACAAGTATGTGCACTTGTGTCAATTAAAAATAATAAATAAATATAAACAAATAAAAAGCATTGACATATTTGAGAAATGCCTAGCATCAAAGTGTGCTCTTATGTGTGTGAAGGGGAAGTTGAGGAAAATCAGCAGGGAAGGGGGAGCTGGGAGAAAAATGAATCATTTCCATCCAAGCTCTGATAGCACGTCCTACACCAAGAAATCATTTTAATTTGTGAGTGCAGAGGTATTTTTTCACTGAACTATGAACCCCTGAAGGATAGAAACTGTGAGTTGCAATTACTTTTAAAACCTAGCATTTGATTGAGTGTCTAGCACATAATCATAGTTAATAAATCTGTAATGATGAATAAATGAATAAAAATATTTAATTTGAGGGGATGGACTTTGATACCAGGCTCAAGACTTTGTACTTTATTATTACAGCTACTTACTTCCCCATATGAGTGAGGTCAATAATGAATAAAGATCATTCAAATAATAGTTATTTTTAAAATGAACCTTCTATAATTATCTGCACTTCCAATTGTAACTCAAAGAAAAATGATACTCTTTAATTCGAAGTTTTTAATAATGTATATTGAATTGCTAGCAAGAGCTGAATTCAATAATTTTTAAGTCAGGAAAGTGAATTTAAGAATAAAAATAGCAAAACTTTCTATTTTTTACTTTAAAATTTATTTTTAAGAAAATTATAACCATGGTTACCATTCTATTTAAATGCAATATTGTTTTTTCTACTCTTATTTTATTATATGGGATAAAACAATATCTTCCATAGTTTTAGTCCTCTGAGAAAACTACATTTAATACTTTTATAAAGTTTTTAATGCTTCATTTTCTGTTCCTTAATCTATAAATCATTAACTTAAGATCTTTAGTATATTTTCGTATACTTCCAAAGAAGTAGTAAATGGTACTACATTATAATTTAATATAAATCTAATTTGAAATAAAACTCAATAAAAAATATTGTATTAGCCTAAGGAGTTAGTATAAGTGCCCCTCCTCAAAAACAAAACAAAACAAAACAAAAACCCACTATTTATCAAATGTATTATGTTTTCATTTCCCCCTGGCTCTTAGAAAGTTCATAAATAAATCTGATGCCCTAATCACACTGACATTTCCTTCTGTTCATTCAGATTTTCCTTTAATTAATTTTTGAAATGCTCATTCTTTTTTTCAAAGTTTGAGAAAGACGGGGTATTTCTGAAAGAAACACTACAAAAGTGCCTATTTTGTTTCATATTTAGAAAAGAGAACAAAAACTTCAAGTGTTCACAATGTTTAGAAATGTTTGGTTTTTTAATTAATTTATTTTTCAGCCTTAGTATGCTTAATAAAACTTCTGTGCTTATAACAGTATTTCTGTTGAAAGGACTTAGTCTCAAATACACATTTTCATCTTTTAAGGTGCTTAAATTAAGAGCATAGATAGCAAATATTGGATTTTTTCTGCCTCTAAATAGACTTAGCTGATTGTTAATCCGTATAAAAATCGCTGAGTTCACCATCTAAGCACTATTACTTAAATTAAGAACTTCAAGAGGCTCTTGGCTTTTTGTGGATAGCCAATTGAAAGACATAATTAACACAACTATGAAGTACAATTTCTTAAGGGACCATAAAAAGAGTACAAGGCATTTGTATCTAGTAAATAAATTCTTTTAGTTTCAGTCAGAAAGCACAAAGTTGTGCCCAATAATTGCAATAAAGAAGAATAGACATATCAGACTTGATTTTAAAACTAAAATGAAGGAATACGTATTAAGAGTATGATTCATTAATTACCTGAATAGGAAAACTCTTTATGGAGAAAGGAACAACTGAGATCACTGTCAAATAATGAGAAAAAGTCACTTAAATGACAGGAAGGAGGACATTCCAGACACATCAGCAACAATAAGGAAATGCATCATTTGTTGCATTTCTTTATGGAATAAACAGCAACTGTTCTGATCACTTCCAAAAGTTTGATTTTCTCAGTAATGTATATTTCATGCTCCCCCCCTCCCATTTTTAGGACTAACAGAATGTTTCAAGTTGAGATTTCTAGTAGTGAGAATTCCACACAAAGTAAAAGAGCACTTGAATTGAAATTTATGGACGTGAGTTCTAATTCCAACTCTGCCCCTAATTGTATGACCATTAGCAGCGCATTCATCATCTCTCTCTGCTCCTTTATCTACAACATTCAAGATAGACCAACTAATTTCTAAAGTTCTTCCTAGCAATGAACTTATAAAACAACACTGTGCTCATTTAAATATTGGATAAATACATATCAACGTCTTCCTGTGTAGGTCAGATTTAATTTCAGTGTAAAACTTACTCCAGACAGATAAAAAATAGAAAAAGACCAGAAATTTCAAAAAGAAATAAGCATTATACTTATATTGGAAGTATATTACTTAGGAGCACGTGAGCAAAGATGAGAGTGCAAAATTTGTTATGTAAATCATTAAAACCACTTCCAAATGTGTGTAATCACATTTGAAATTAGGCTTCAACACAAAATTTAGTCCATAGTAGTGGGGCCACTGTCCTTTCCTAAGAATATCTATCTTCTCTTTGGATAGAAAAGCACGAGGGCTCTAGTGTTCTCACTGGTCTCACAGCCCTAAGGATGCAGCCCAGAAATAATACATTGGGCCAGCCTCTTTTATTGCAAGTGTACACAAAACATTTTTTCAAGAACTCTGAGTTTCTCCAGAGTCCGTAAAGCCCATTCATATGGCCTTTATCCCTTGAAAGTGATATTTTCAATTTTTATGCAGAAATCAGAAGTGCAGGTTTTATTTGCCATTTCATCTGAACAAAAGTTTTTCAGTTAGTACAATTTGTTGTCCCTAATTTCTTTAATGTTATGTCTAATTTCCTATCAAGTGAACATGAACTTCATTTTACAAGCTCATTTTTAATTAAAACCTCAAGTTTTCATGGTGGAGTTTCTTTTATCCATTTTGTTAAATCATGAGTATCATTTATAAACGGAAAGCCATCCCAAAAGTTAGGACGGTCTATAAATGAGAGTTGATGAGGCTATTAAAATTATTGGGAACCCATACTGATGTCTAGATATTTGTTTATTAGCTCTTATTTCAGTTTTCTTCACTAATAATTCACTAATAGATGAAAATGAATTATTTAAAGATTTACTAAGGTGTTCTGTTCTTAAACTTGTATTTCTTGTTTGCCTGCTTTGCAAACACCAGCATATGATTTAAGATTGAAATTTAAAATTTTCAAGAAAATGCAAATTGACAAATAATATCACCAAACATAACATAATCTATGAAGAGTTTTCAGTGAATGTCACTTAAAGCGTCCCTCTGTATTTTGAGGGACTTTTATACAAATCAGGGAAAGATAGTAGATTTGATGCTTTCATTCTCAGTTCATTTTCATCAGTGTATCTTATTAGTTAGCTTCTTTAGAAATACAATTAAAGAGTTGGAGTATGTGATAAAGAGAGCTAGATACTGAAGAGAATAAAGTGGGATTGTGGGCTTCAATAATGGCATCGATTGCCAAAACTATCTTCTTTTATAGATAACATACAGCCACAAGGACAACAAAATCTGTGTGAAATTTGAGTTGTAGAAAAAGTTTATGATTCAGTTGCCAAAGGTTGAAGACTACAGAGGACCTAGTGAAAATCTTTGGGGAAGATTGAGCTAAATAAATATTTTCACAAATAAATAAGTTAAATATAAATAAAACGATAAAAGGAAATGTTGGGCTAATTGAGCAGCAGCAATACATACTTGAGGGAATTTTCATCTTCATCAAGGCTTTAAAATAAATTTTACATCAAAAGATTCTGTTTGAGTCAAAATTCATTTGCTTATCAAAAAATTCAATATTCTTGTTTTTTTTATTCTGAAAATTTATGGGCACATACTAGTTGTACATATTTGTGAGATACATACGATTTTTTATATATGCATACAACGTATCATATATATATATATATATACACACAAAAAAACCAAACTTCTTTGTGTTGGAAACATTCCAAATCCACTCCTCTAGTTAATTTGAAATATACAATAAATTATTGTTAACTATATTTGCCCTTTTGTGCTATGGAATACTAGTCTTATTTCTGCCATCTAACTAACATTTGTACCATTAATCAACATCTTTATATTCCCCCTCCCCACTACTATTTGGATCCTTTGGCAATTATCATTCCCCTCTCAACCTCTATGTGATCAAATTTCTTTAGCTCCCCCATAGGAGTGAGAACATGTATATTGGTCTAACTGTGCCTGGCTTGTATCACTGAACATAATGTTCTCCAGGTCCACCCATGTTGTAACAAATGATAGAATTTCATTCTTCTTATGAATACTATTCCATCATGTGTGTGTACCACATTTTCTTTATCCATTCATCCATTGATGGACATTTATCTTGGTTACTGTGCACAGAGTTGAAGTAAACGTTGGAGTGCAGCTATTCCTTTTATAAATTTATTTCCCATCCTTTGGTTATATACCCAGTAATGGGACTGCTGCATCATATGGTAGTTCTATTTTTAGTTTCTTGAGGGTGACCTTCCTATAGTTTTCATGATGGTTGTATGAATTTACATTTCTACCAATGGTGTATGAGTGTTCCTCCTTCTCAGCACCCTCATCAGCATCAGTTATTTTGGTCTTTTTTAATTTAAAAAAATTTAAATGGGGTGGGTTGATATCTTATTGTGATTTTGGTTTGCATTTATCTGATTATTAGTGATGGTAAACATTTTTTCTTATATCTGATGTCATTTGTATGTCTTCTTTTGAGAAATGTCTATTAAGAACTTTGGCCCAGTACTGAGTCGAGAAGATGGCAGCTGAGCCAGTAGAACTACAGGAGTCCTGGTGTGACTGAGTAAGTGTAAAAAATTTTGTGTACCTGCTGGTGAGCGAGTGGGTATGTGAGTGACTGACTGACTGAGTGAGGGCTAGGTAGCTAGTGGCCAGGCTCTCCTGCTGGAGTGGCTGGTACCACAGCTGCTGGGCTTAGACCCTAGAGACTCCCAGGACAAAGAAGTCAAGTGCCATTTTATTTTTTTAATCAATAAAACCATTCCTGGGAAGAAAATACTAGAAGAGACTGATGAAGTGGGAGCTCATAAGCAAGTGGCCAAGGCTCTTGTGCAACAGCTGGTGCTGCAGCTTCTCTGCTTGGTCCTTGGATCCTCCCAGGTCATAGAAGCTGAGCGCCACTTTTTTTTTTTTATCAGACAAAGGTTTTTCTTTGAACAAGTGGTAAGAAGAAACTACGTCCCACGCTTTGCCTCACCACTTCAGTGCCTGGCAGGGCACTGGCAGTGGGGGCTGTGGAGTCCCACAGAGTAATATAGGAGAGACACCCCACTACCATCTTGATGGCGGGGTGGGAAGGTGCTTCAGCTTGTTCACTGTGGAGCAGCAGACCCAATCTCTGTGGCTGGCAGATCAACTACTCAGGAATTGATTGTGACCCAGAGAGAATAGCACAAACTTCAGAGGGACCTGATTAATGCTGAGTCCTAGGCACCCCACCCTGATCCAGTCATGGGACAGAGTGTGTGGTCAGAAAAGGACAAGGAAGGACTCCAAAGAGATCAGTGTTGAATTCGGGGCTGACCCAAACCCTCTCCTCCCTAGCAATCCTCTGAACGTGAGACCCACACAGCTGAGCCATAAATGAGAAGGACAAACCCAGGCAGAGCCTGGATGTCAGTCATAAATAGGAGAACTTCATTCCAGTATAAGCCTCGCTGAGGTACCCCCACCAAGTACATACCTGGGGAAGCAACAATCATGCACCTCCCCACTGGAGGAGGTCTCCTTGACCATATGAGAGATGGGAGGGGAGGACTGCAGCCCTACCCACCTCCACTGCCCCTCCTCCTTCCCTGCTCCAGACCCTGTGGAGAGAGTGAAAGAGGTGAGTCTGCAGGAGAGGCCTGATTAGAGGAACAGTTACAGAGCCTGCCACAAGAGGACAGGTTTATTTATTTTTTTTATTTCTAATTTTTTCTTGAATTTTTAAAAAATGTTTTGCCTGTTTGTTAGCTCATCTATTTTTTAAACATTTTTCCTTTATGCATGAATGTGTATGTGACACTTTGATCTGCATCCTCTCCAATTTTTTTTGCTTTTTTTCCTTTCGTTTCTGTTTCTTTCTTCTTTAATTTGTTGTTTTCTGCTTATTTGTGTATTGTTGACTCTCCAATGTTACTCTGAGTTTAAATGGATTTGCCTCTCTCCTTTAGAGGTAAATACATCTGTCCACACATGGGACAAAATTAGAAATCATATTCTTGGAATTTGGAACAATTCGGACTTGAGCATGGACCTTGCTAAATTGCATCAGGAAATTCAAAATATGATGGTTGCTGAAAAGCAATCCCAGCCTACTGAATTGGCCAGTTCTATATTTAACAATTTTTCTTCATTCATTGATCAAAAATTGTTAATATCTATATTCATTAATGTGGGAATTTGTGGAGCAGTGATTCTTTTATTGCTGTGTCTATTCCAATCATTTTCAGAGTGTTAAGAAAAAGTATATCTCAGCTCAATACGGAGTTTCATGGTTTTGTGCTAAAAAATAAAAAAGGGGGAGATGTTGGGAGCCAGCCACGGAGGCCCACTGAGCGTTATGGATCAGAAAGGGCTGTAGAACCTGAGACGTGCTCGGGAGCTGTTGACCCATTCCCTCCCTCCTTTTCCATTTAGCACAAACTACCAAGTAAAGCTCTGGCTGGCTCTAACAGAAAACTCTGAGACCAGAATGTGCACAGCTAACCTAGGAGTCTATTGTTCCCATTCCCCACAGCTTATGGTATTTTGCTTTATCACAATTTAAGTTTGGCTTTGAGTCACATTGAGGAGCCTTAGTACAAGTCACAGTTTCTCTTGATGCGACCTTTAGAAATTTATAGATATAGGTTTTAGAAAATAGTTTATATAGATTAAGAAAATTTAAGTAACCATTTTATTATAGAAGTATGTTTAGTTCAGTTTTATTTAGGAGGGGCTAGTGAAGTTTGAATTAGGCCAGCTGGTACTAGGAGAGTGTAACCATAGCAGCAATTGTTTTAATAAAAACTAGTTTGAATTAGTACATAATAGTGAAAGTTAATAATTCACTATGGTGGTTTCAGGTTTAGACATTGAGTGATAATTCAAGATGATGTAGTTGTAATACAATTAAGGGCACATAAGAAACTGGTTTGGGGAACATTAAGTTAGCATAAGATACAAAAAGACAATTTGTGGTTGTTCTTCCTCATGTTCTTCCTCATGTTCTTTCTTATGTATGAAAGAACATTTGCTTGAGAGTGGGGGGTGTCCTTTGTGCACCCGGACCTGTTCATGTGAAAGACACATGCTACCATTGTTTCCTGTGATGATGACTTTGCAGAGTTTGGGGATAAAAGCCCTGAGATTACACTCATTAAACAGCTTCTGATCACCTGAGCAGGAGTCCAGTCTCTTTCTTCCCTCTCTATTTCTGCAGAATAATCGCCGACGCTGCCACACCTTCCAAGGGACCCGCTAATCTGTGTGGGGGTCAGCCCTCCGCAGTGTATGTGAATGATTGCATGTTGATCTTTCAATTTTGTTGTTGGTTTGTTTTTACTCTTTTGTTCTTCTAGGTTTTTTATTTTCATTATTTTATAGTTCAAGGTGTGTGCCAATATATGTGTGAGGGTTTGATCTAAATTCCTTTCCCCCCCTCAGTCTTTCTGTTTTTCTTCTCCATTCAATTTGTGCTAGGCATCTGTGTGTATGTGTGTTCAATTTTCTTATTTTTTGCTGTTGCTTTTTTTTTTCACTTTGTTGTTATTCCAGTTTATTCTGGGGTATGTGTATGTCTGTGTGTGTATGTTTTAGTTGTTTTTTGTGTTGGTTTCTGCTTTAAACCATCATATAGAGTGGTGGTGGGGAGGGTGTCTCAGGGAACACATACCACAATAAGTGAACATTGTAATTTGCAAGTAGTTTCTGAATCCTAGCTCCCCATCCCCAACTGTATTTGACTTTCAAAAACTGCAAGAGACATCAAAAATTCCCATCCACCATCCTATTTCAAATAGAACAAACTCAGAGCACAGATCAGGGAAGAATAGAGGGCTGATCAAACATCAGAAGGGAAAGCCTCTCTCACTGAATAACAGAACTAAAGAGGAAAAACAAGAGATTTGTCATAAGTGAGGAAAAACCAAAGGAATACCACAGGCAATTTCAAGTGCACAAAAGAGAAAACTCCTGAATAATCAGATCTTGGTGCCCAAACCATGGAAGTCACCAATGACTGATCCCAGAATACGACAGGGATTAGGGAATGAATGGAAAGGTGAACAGATTCAAGAAAGACAAGATGCAACACTGAAAGAACTTGTAACAGAGATTTTGGCAATAAAAAATTTTATCCAGGAAATAAATAGCAAGATGACAAGCATGGAAAGCAGAATTAATCTAGCTGAAGAAAGAAATTCAGAACTTGAAGATTAGAACATGGAATTAACCCGATTTGCAAAAAACATTGAAAGATTCAGAAGAAGAACAAAGCCTATAAGAGATGTGTGATTATATCAAGAGACCAAACCTATACCTGACTGGTATACCAAAAGAAGAAAGGGAAATGAAGAGTAAATTGGAGCAAGTATTCCAGGAAGTAATCAAAGAAAACTCTCCCCATCTCATCAGAGATGTGATCAGCCAAGAACAAGAGATAAAGAGAACTCCCATAAGACATCAAGTGAGAAGACAAACCCCTAGACATATAGTAATTTGCCTACATAAGATAGACAAAAAAGAAAAAAATCATAAAGGTAGCAAGAGAGAAAGGTCAGACTATCTACCAGGGAAAGCCAATCAGAAAAGCAGTAGACCTATCAGCAAAAACACTACAAGCAAGAAGGGACCGTAGTCCTATATTCAAAGTTCTCAATGATAAACATTTCAACCAAGAATTTCTTATCCAGTCAAGCTCAGCTTCAGTAGTGATGGAGAATTAAAATCTTTCCTAGACATCCAATAACTAAGAGATTATGCAGCTTCCAGACCAACTCTAGAGGAGACTCTTAAAAATGTATTAAACACAGAATAAAGAAAAGAAAAGAATAGAATGACCACACACTTCCAAAGAGAACAAGAGAGTAAAGAAACAACAGAAAACAGACTGCAACAAGAAACTTGAAAACACACACGTACATCAACCCCAAAGCCAAAAGAAAACAAACAAAGAAAAAATTTTATAAGAACCTCATGACAGGGATAAACAATCACATTTTAATAATCAGCCTGAATGTGAGTGGACTAAATGTGCCACTGAAAAGACACAAAATGGCAAACTGGATAAGAAACCATGACCCAATTATCTACTGCATCCAGGAAACTCATCTCGACATAAGGAATGCACATAGACTCAAAGTTAAAGGATGCATTAAATGTTAAAGGATGGAAAAAAATCAAAAATTTAAAAAGATACAAAAGGATACTACATAATGATAAAAGTTTCAATCCATCAACAAGAAATATCCATCCTAAACATATATGCACCCAACACAGGAGCACCAGAATTTAAAAAACAACTACTAAGTAAACTAAAAAAAGATATTGACTCTAAAGATATTATAGCAGGGGACTTGAATACCCCACTAACATGCTTAGATAGCTCACTGAGGCAAAAAATCAACAAGGAGATCCAGAACTTAAACTTGACTCTTGACCAAATGGACTTAATAGATGCCTACAAATTATTCCACCCAACAATGACAGAATATAAATTCTGCTTATCACCACATGGGACATATCATTGGCCATAAATCAAGCATAAACAAATTCCATAAGGTTGAAATCTTGCCATGCACATTCTCAGACCACAGTGGAATAAAAGTAAATATCAACACCAACAAAATTTCCCCAAAATCCACATAGACATGAACACTAAACAGCATAATGCTGAATAACAACTGGGTCAACACTGAAATCAAAGCAGAAATAAAAAGAATCCGGGAAACAAATGAAAATAAAGAAACTTCTTACCAAAAACTCTGGAATGCCATGAAAGCAGCTCTCTGAGGGGAACTTATATCTCTATAAGTACACATCAGGAAAATGGAAAGATCACAAGTAGAGAGCCTAACAAATCACCTAAGGGATATAGAAAGAGAAGACCAACAAACCACAACTTTAGCAGAAGAATCCAAAACACCAAAATAGGAACCCAAATACAGGACATAGAAGACAAAAATATCATGGAAAGCAATCAACAAAACAAAAAGCTGGTTCTTTGAAAGAATTAACAAGATTGATGGGCCCCTAGCCAGAATGACCAAGAAAAAGAGAGAAAAGCCCAGATAAACACAATCAGAAATACAAAAGATCAAATCACAACTGACCCTGAAGAAATAACAGGATTATCAGAGATTACAATGTATACCTATAAGGAAACAAACTAATAACCTAAATGAAATGAATGACTTTCTTACATCACACAACCTCCCCAAGTTGAAACAAGAAGGCATTGAGACACTAAATAGACCAATAACAACCCAGGAAATGGATTCTGTCATAAGAAAGCTACCTACAAAAAAATATAAAAAAAGCCCGAGACTGGATGTTTTTCCAGCAGAATTCTACAAAACGTACAAGGAGGAGCTGATACCAATCTTATTGAAAGTATTCCAGGCAACTGAGAAAGATGGAATTCTCCCCAAATCATTTAACAAAGCTAACATCACACTAATACCAAAACTGGGTAGAGATCCAGCAAAAAAAGAGAACTACAGGCCAACATCCTTTATGAACATAGATCCAAAAATCCTCAACAAGATTCTAGCAAATCAGATCCAAAAACACATCTCAAAAATCATCCACTATGACCAAGAAGGATTCATTCTCAGGATACAGGTCTGGTTCAACATTTGCAAGACCATGAAGGTAATTAAATACATGAACAGATGTAAAAATAAAAACCACATGATTATATTATTAGATGCAGATAAAGCTTTTGATAAAATCGGACATTCCCTCATGATAAAAACCCTCAAACACCTAGGTATAGAAGGAACATATCTCACAATAGCAAGTGCCAACTACAATAAACCCACAGCTAATATGTTGCTAAATGGACAGAAACTGGGAACATTTCCCCTAAAAACTGGAACAAGACAAGACTACCCACTCTCATCCTTCTTGATCAACATTGTGTTGGAAATCCGAGAAAGGGCAATTAGACAAGAGGAGGATATCAGAGGTATCCAAATAGGAAAAGAGTAAGTCAAGTTATCCCTCTTTGCAGATGATATGATCCTATACCTTGAAAATCCTAAGAGAATTGGTCAAAAACCTGCTTGCACTGATAAAGGACATTGGCAAAGTCTCAGGGTACAAAATAAGTGTGCAAAAGATAGTTGCATTCCTATACACCAAAAACAAGCAGGCAGAGATCCAAATTTAAAGCACAATCCCATTCACAATAATCACACAAAAAAGGAAATACTTTGGCATCTTTCTAACCAGAGAAGCAAAAGATCTTTACAATAAGAACTACAAAACACTGCCCAAAGTAATCCAAGAAGCCACAAACAAATGGAAAAATATTTCATGCTCATGAATAGGAAGAATCAACATTGTTAAAATGTGCATCCTACCAAAGGCAATCTACAGATTCAACTCAATACCCATTAAGTTACCAACATCATTCTTCTCAGAGCTGGAAAGGACAATACAGGAATTCATATGGAAACATAAATGACCACAAGTAGCCAAAACAATCCTTAAAAGAAACAAACAGGGAGGTATCACACTTCCAGACTTTAAACTTTACTATAAGGCTACAGTAATCAAAACAGCCTGGTATTGGTAAAAGAAAAGGCATATAGACCAATGGAACATGACAGAGATTCTGAAAGCAAAGTCTCAATTTCTCAACTAACTCATCTTTGGTAAAGCCTCCAACAACAACCACTGGGGAGAGGAGAACCTATTCAGTAACTGGTGCTGGGAAAAACCGACTGACCACAGGCAGAAGATGGAAACAGGACCCCTACCTACCACCATACACAAAAATTAACTCTATTCAAAACCTCAACGTAAAACCTCAAATTATAATAATCTTAGAAAATGCAGGAAACACACTTACGGAAATTGGAACTGGCAACCAATTACTATTCAGAACCCTAAAGGCCCATACCTTAAGAAATAAGATACACAAGTGGAACCTCATAAAACTAACAAGCTTCTGCTAAGCAAAAGAAACCATCAAGAGAGCACAGAGACAGCCCACAGAATGGGAAAAAATATTTTCCAACTGTATATCTGACAAAGACCTAACATCTAGGATCTACAAGAAACTCAAATGCTCCAAAGGTAGAAAAACAAACAATCCTATTAAAAAGTGGACAAAAGACACGAATAGACATTTCTCAAAAGAAGATATATTGGCAGCCAACAGACACAGGAAAGAATACTCAGCCTCATTCATCATCAGAGAAATGCAGATGAAAACCACAATGAGATACCACCTAAGCCCAGTAAGAATGATTATCATTAATAAAGCAACAACAGATGCTGATGAGGGTGTGGAGAAAAAGGAATGCCTCTACACTGCTGGTGGGAATGCAAACTAGTGCAACCTCTTTGGAAGACAGTGTAGCGATATCTGAAAGAACTAGAAATTGACCTTCCATTTGACCCAGCAATTCCCCTATTGGGAATATACCCAATGGAACTCAAATCATTCTACTAAAAAGATACCTGCACACATATGTTTGTTGCAGCTCTATTCACAATAGCAAAAACATGGAACCAACCATGTTGCCCATCAAAGCTGGACTGGATTTTTTTAAAATGTGGTACATATACACAATGGAATATTATGCAGCCATAAAGAACAAACATATGGACTTCACAGTAACTTGGATGGATTTAGAGGCTATCATGTTCAGTGATCTATCATAGAAACAAAGAACAGAGTACCACATGTTCTCACTCATAAGCAGACCTTGATTAATTATAATACTCTAAGAAAGGGATTGGCAGTAGTGGGAAACTGTCACAGGGGGTGGGGTTGGCAGTTGAGGGAAACTTCTGGGGAGTGATGGGCACACCTCATCAACAAGTGTACCTGTATAATCAATGTTTGTATACCTAACCCTGAATTGTACCCCACATCTTTATAATAAAAAAAGATATTTTGCCCATTTTAGAATCAAATATTTGAGGTTTTCATCACTGAGTTTTTTATTTCCTTATATATTCTTGTTATTAATCCCTTGTCAGTTGAATAGCTTGCAAATATTCTATAAATTGTCCCTTTACTTCATTATTTGTTTCATTTGCAATGCAGAAACTTTTTAGCTTGATTTGATCCCATTTGTCTATTTTTGCTTTTTTTTTTTTTTTGTCTCTGCTCTTCTGCTGTTACTCAAAAAATATCAGACCAGACCAATGTCTTGAAGCATTTCCCTAATGTTTTCTTCTAGAAGTTTTATAGTTTTCATTCTAACATTTAAGCCTTTAATTCATTTTTATTTGGTGAGAGATATGGGTCTGTTTTCATTCTGCTTATGGATATTAGTTTTTCCAGCACTATTTGTTGAAGAGGATTTCCTTTCCCCAACGTGTTTCTTGATGTCTGTGTCAAGACTGAATTGACTGTAAATATATGCATTTATTTCTGAGTTTTTCTATCCTCTTCCTTTGGCCTATTTGTCCAGTTTTTTTTTTTTAATGCCAGTTCCATGTTGTTTTATTTGCTATAGCCATGTATACTTTTAAGGTAATGTGGTGTTTCCAAATTTTGTTCTATTGGTTCTAGATTACTTTAGTTATTGAGTCTTTTATGGTTCCATATAAATTTAAAATTTTTTTTCTATCTTTGTGAAGGTCATTGGTATTTTGATAGAAATTGTATTAAATCTGTATATCACTTTGGAAAGTAGGGACTTCTCAATCATCCATGAACATGGGATATCTTTTAATTTTTTTTGTTTTCTTCACTTGCTTTCATCAAAGTTTTGCAGTTTTGTTTTTGTTTTTTGTGGGGTTTTTTGGTAGAAATTATTCTTTGGATGAGTTTATTCCTAGGTTTCACTGCTAACTTCTACCAAATATCTAAAGAACAAATATCAAACCTATTCAAATTTTTTCAAAAAAGGAGAGAGAACTTACATATTTATTCTATAAGGCCACCATTACCTTGATTCAAAAAAAAAAAGACAAAGATACAACAATAACAACAACAAAAACTACAGGTCAATATCTCTGATGAATATGAATGCAAACATTCTCCACAAAATATTAGCAAACTGAATTTGACAACAGATTAGAAAGATCCATCACAATGAATGGGATTTACTCCAGGGATGCAAGGATGGTTCAATATACGCAAATTAATAAAAATGATGCATCCTATCAACAAAGGACAAAAACCATTGGATCATCTTAATAGATGTCTAAAAAGTATTTCATAAAATTTAACATCTTTTTTTCTTTGGAAAGCAGGATTTATTAAGAGGACAGAAAAGCTCCCACAGTGGGAGGGGACCTGAGGGAGTTGTCCAACATCTTTTAATAATAAGAACTTTCACCAAACTTGTTATAGAAGGAACATTATTTAACATAAAGTCATATAGCAAAACCCAAAGCTAGTCTCATACTGAATGAGGAAAATCTAAAAGCCTGTCCTTTAAGATCTGCAACAAAACAAGGATGCCCAGTTTTATCAGTTTTACTCAACATAGCACTGGAAGTCTGAACAAAGCACTTAGATAAGAGAAAGAAATGAAAGGTATTTAAATTGAAAATGAAGAAGTCAAGTTAGCCTTGTTTGCAGACAATAATATCTTATATTTAGCAGAAACTATAGCAAAAAACTATTAGAACTAATAAACAAATTTGGTAAAGTTGCTGGATACACAATCAACATACAAAAAGTCAGTAGCATTTTTATATGACAACTGCAAATAATCTGAATAATAAACCAAGAAAACAATCTCATTTCCAATAGCCACTATACAATATACACACATACATACCACACATACATATAATTATTATTTTTTTAAAAGTCTGTCAGATCTTTAAAATAATTATATTATTTTACAATCTACAATCTTTGGAATACAATCTAAATAAATTAAATTATTTGATTCTTTTTAATAACAAAAAAGTTTTTCTTGCCAATAGAAAATGATAAATATTCTTCTGCCAGTTGTCACTGATGTGTAACACCTTTATTGCAAATAGTAACTATCAATTATTAATCAAGACTTGTATATAACCATTTTGAGAATTAAATTTAATGTAATAAAGAAATAGTCACAGAAGCAAAATTATTTTCAAAAATAGAAATTGTTATTTTACTTGTAATTTTATTTTTATTTTTTATTGTAAAGATGTGGGGTACAATTCAGGGTTAGATATACCAATGTTCATGATGCAGATACCCTTGTTGATGAGGTGTACCTCTCCCTCCCCTGGCAGTTTCCCTTACTTCCAATCCTGCCCTCCCTTCCCTCCCACAGTTTCCCACTACTGCCAATCCCTTTCTTACAGTATCACAATAATTGTTCAAGGTTTGCTTATAAGTGAGAACATGTGGTACTTAATTCTTTGTTTCTGTGACAGATCACTCAGTATTATAGCCTCTAAGTCCCTCTAAGTCCTTCTAAGTTTCTGCAAAATTCATAATTTTGTCCTTTTTTTATGGTTGCATAACATTCCATCATGGATATATACCACATTTTTTAATCCACTCCTCTTTCAATGGGCAGCATGGTTGGTTCCATGTTTTTGCTATTATGACTAAAGCTACAATAAACAAGCATGTGCAGGTATCTTTTTCATAGAGCGATTTGAGTTCCTCTGGGTATATGCCCAGTAGGGGGATTGCAGGGTCGTATGGATGGTCAATTTTTAGGTCTTTAAAGAAATGTCAAACCATTTTCCACAGAGGTTGTACTAGTTTACACTCCCACCAACAGTATAGAAGTGCTCTCTTCCCCTGGCATCCTCTCCAGTATCTGTTGTTTTTGGAGTTATTAATGATGGCCATCCTGACTAGAGTTAGGATGTGTTATTTTAATTTGTATTTCTTTGATGACTAGTGAAGTTGAACATTCTTTCATGTATCTGTTGGCTGCCTATATGTCTTCTTTTGAGAAGTGTCTATTCATATATTTTGCCCACTTTGTAATGGAGCTGTTTTTTTATCCTTCTCAGCACATTGGAGTTCCTTGTAGATCCTAGATGTCAGGTCTTTGTTGGACTGATCTCAAACCACAAACCCAGGTATCAAGATATTAATAGAGAGAATAAATAGAAATGAGGAGAAACAAGAAAAAAGAATGAAGAAGTTGATAACTGAGATAACAGCAATAAAGAATACAGTGAATGAAAATAAACAACAAACTGATAAGCATGGAAAGCAGAATTAACCAAGCAGAAGAAAGAATCTTACAGCTTGAGTGCCAAAATATGGAACTAACCCAAACTGTTAAAAACATAGAAATGAAGTGCAATTTCTTTTTTTTTTTTGGAGTTGGAGTCTCACTCTGTCACCCAGACTGGAGTGCAGTGGCCGCTCCCGGCCACCACAGCCTCGACCTGCTGGGCTCCAGCAATCCTTCCGCCTCAGCCTTCCAAGTAGCTGGAACTACAGGCAAGCACTACCACACCCAGCTAATTTTTTTGATTTATTTTAGTGATGAGGTCTCGCCAAGTTGTCCAGGCAGGTCTCAAATCCACAGGCTCAGGCAATTCACTCACCTCAGCCTCCCAAAATGAGGGATTACAGGTTGAGCCACCAAGCCTGGCACGTGCAATTTCAAAATATAAAGAAATGTATTGATTTATTTCAATAGACCCCATTTAGACATCCAACCTTCCTCTCACGTAAGCTGAGTTTACACGCAAATATAACTTACTATATAGAGCATAACATTTAAATCATTGGAGAATAATATAGTCTGAACTTGGATCATCTTGAAAACAAAAGCAGATGCTGCAGTTGATTAAGAAACACTTAAATATTTAAATCTCAGATGAGTAAATAAACTTCAGGCAATTACAGCATTAAGAAACCATTCGAAAATTTTATTTTATGGAGAGCTAAATAAAATAAAATAATAAATCAGCAAAAAAACAAAAATAAAACAGTAAAAAATATAAGATTGAATAAGCAATGTAGATTATTTAATAGAGTCTGGTATGATAAACTTTGAGACCTGAAAGATGAAAAATGCCCTACATTTAAGCTCCAAGATTTGTACTAGTAAGTATTAACTATATAGCCATGAGTATCTTGACCATGTAATTTGTTGTCCAAATAGCAAAAAAACTTCTGAGGGAGAAAAGTGGTGTCACTAACACAGAGATGACAGGCGCAAAATAATTCTCTCCTTAGAAGACTAGAACATGTGGTCATCCTGTCATGAAACATAATAATCTAGAAGTTATACTTTCTTTGAGTGCAGTTGAGTGCAGCAGTACTGTTATGGACCACAACTGCAAGGAGCATGGCGACCATATTATGCTGTGCTCCAGACAGCACAAAGCACATAGAAATCATTGTGAATGGTGCCTCTGATGCTGTCCAAGATGGTGTTCCTGGTCCTTACTATGGCAGGTACCTTTCTAAAGGCTTAATCTATAGGAATTCAAAAACTCTGAAATCCTTATTGCCTCCAGTTTCCAGTGAAGAAACAGAGATAGATTAACTGAATAACCTGTCCACTGTAAAATGGTTACACTTGATCAATCAAGGATTTGAAGTTAGACAGTCTGGAATCCTAATTCTTATTTTAACCACTATTCTGTACTCCACCCTATCAATTCCTTTTTTCCCAGTATGAATTTTCTTTAGAACTAAGGACAATAATTTTTGAGAGTATAAAACTTTTAGGATACATAATGTTCCCAAAATGTATTCTAGTCATATCATTTCAATTGCATTAATATGAAATATGCATGCAAAATGATTATCAATGAGTTAGAGAATTTTCACAAAGAATAGTTAAGTAACAGACTTTCTAAATCTGAACTTTACCTGTGCTATTGTATTTTGAATTGGGAAATAAGATGAAGACACCAAATTTTTAAAAGAATTCTATTCATGTGTTCTATATTCTTCTTTCGTATTTTTAGGATCAATGAAAATGAAAAGGGATACTCATGAATACATTCTTACTTTTCTGCTCCTGACATAGACACTAAGCTGAAGAGACTTTGAATAAGTATCCCTCTCCCTGTTATATAAATGTTCTCCCAATAAGATATTTTCCTAAAGGAGAAATTCTAAACAACCTCAGTTTCAAAAGTCAGGTCAAAAATGAATGAAAATGCATATGTAGTATCATTGAGCTCACAATCTTTGCATGTTTGTTCTCAAACTCAAACTATGCAAATTATCCCTAGATAAAACAGGGTGCACAATGAGAAGACAGCCTAACGTTTGGTGGGTGGCAGAGTGGGTGTGTTCAAAAAATAGCAAGAGGAAAAAGGAACTAATAAACATATTAGAGTTGACATATTTAATATGAAGGTGGCTGTTTCATTTTAATTTAACTTCTAGTTTGTCTACATTGTGAGTCTAAATGCAAAATTGTTGTCATGACTTGAATAAGGAATGTAGCAATGTGTTTTTCTATTTTTTCAAGAATGGGCTTCAGCAAACTGTTTTAATATTATTTGGAAGTAAAACATAAAAATATATTAAAATATTTTGGATAAGAAGTGTAATTAAGATAATTTGATGATATCACTCAAATAATTTAAATAAGATTTATATCCATCTCTATACAATCAAATTAATGCTCCATTTTTCTATTGTGACATCAAATGAATATGACGAAGTAAATTTTCATCAAATCTGAGTATGTTTATAGTGTTCTCTTCTAAGATCTGGACTTAGTGAAATAGCAGAAATATCAGTTAAGGAGCTGATTGAGACTTCCCACATGCCTCCATGGGAGTTAGTAGCAGAGTTAATGCACCCTAGAGCAGCCCCAGGGCTTTGAAAGCATCTCAAAGAAATAGACAGTCGTCATTCTGAGTGACACTGTGGAAGGTATGAACAGAGAGGCTCGTGAGAAATACATAAGTCTTTACACCATAAAGAAATATGCAGTGGCTTCAAATATGAGCTGCCTATACATTGGCACAAGGGTCAGCCCTTGGAACCCTAGGCAGTGATTTGAAATCAAACTACTTCTTATTTGGGTGTCATTGTGCAGTGATCACTGAGATGAACATCATAAGATGATTAAAAACCATCATAAGGTTGTTAAAGCACGTCTCCAGGAATGCCAAGGAGGCCCCCAAGTACTGCCCATTAAGCTCTGTTGGAGGGCAACGCTGCTACCTTCCATTGCACCTGGAGTAAGAACAATGCTCCACTAATAAGTGAAGGATTGGGAATCCAGCAGCCCTTGTACCATGTTGTAGAAATATTTTCGATGAAATAACTGCTGCAAAAAGTAAAATGTCTATTACAGAACTTTTCAAATGAAAATATATTCACATTCATATCAATATTGGGGCATGTATCAGCTCTTCATTCTGTTTTACCACCATATAGTATCATGTTGGGTGCACATGTCACAATTTGTGTACACATTCATCAGTTGATGAACTTTTGGGTTGTTTCTACTTAGGGCATATTATGAATAATGTTGCCATGGGCATCCATGTACAGTTATTTGTGTGGTATGTTTTTGTTTCTTCGGGGCATACACCTTGCTGTGGAATTGCTGAATCATATGGTGTCTTTGTGTTTAATATTTATGAGAAAGTTACAGAAAGAAAGAAAGAAAGAAAGAAAGAAAGAAAGAAAGAAAGAAAGAAAGAAAGAAAGAAAGAAAGAAAGAAAGAAAGAAAGAGACTTCCGGCAAGATGGCGACGGGGCAGCATGGTCTGTGAGACTCTCTGTGAAAGAGAACACTCATAAAGACCCTAGCTCTCTCCCAAGGGCTGCAGCTCCCATCTTCAGCAGCCTGCTCTTCAAAGGGAGCTCAGCCGCCACCACCACCCCCGCCACTACTCAGACATCATGGCAGTCTAGGCTGCTGCCACAGCCGCAGATGCCACCACTGCGGTCACTCCCCCCATGCCTGAGGTTCACAACTTTGAACTGTGAAGCCCCTGCAAGCAGGATCTTCTGAGATCTCTGCTGCCTGGCTGCTGCTGCCACTGACACTGCCACACCATGCCCCTCACCTGGACCCAAGCCTGTGGCGCTCTCCCCATGTCTGGGGTGGTGGCCGCTGCCAGTCATGGATACCCTCACTGGCTCACTCCCCTCTGGACTGCAGGCTTCAGCAGCTGCAGAGGTGAGATACCACCACCTGCTGGGGATCCAAGGTAACAACATCAAAATGGGAATGACAAATGCTCTTCCCCCCTTGATGAATAGACAAGGCCAGATCTCAGTAATAGACTGGGCAGGGAGCCCATGTCTGAACTGTTCTTCACAGCAGGCCAGAGGCAACTGACCCTAACTGTGAGCAATTCTACCAACCTGCAAACACCGCTAGAAATCAGAGCTGAAAGGACATCGGACTTAAAGGAAAAATCTCAGAGTGTGCTTGGTTGGTTCTGTTAGTCTACTGACTTTATCCCTTTTCCCATTTTTTTCTTCTTTTTTCCTTTTTTCTTATTTCTCTGTAAACCCCATCTTTGTATAGAGGAATAGTACACCAATAAGGAGGCTGATCAGCATGTACATTAGTATCATTGTATGTTTTAATTTTTTATATGGTTGTTGGTTAGTTTTCAGTTGTGGTTATTGTTTTTCTTTATACTTGTTTCAGTATTTGTATCTCTTTTCACTTGTTAGTCAGTACACTCATCTGTTTTCCCTCTCACTCCTCTCTCTCTCCACTCCCCTCTTGCCTCCACTGCATGCTCCATTCTCTTCCTGCTGTTAACCTCATTTTGCTTTCAGGGAGTAAACCTACAATCCCACTGCATGGACAGACTCCAAGGCAGTGGGAAGTGGGTTTCAAGCCATCCATTACCTGTTGGCGGATACCGGCATCTGCAGAGAGATTTTTAATCAAGCTCCCCCCTTAATTAAATCTCAAAAATGCAAAAAAGGATTGCCCTCCAAATACAGTCCAACTCCAGAACAGAACAAAGCAAGAGGAAATACATTAGGAAGAATAGGAGATTGAACAAACAGAAGTTAAAACAACCCCTCCACCCCTGAATAACAGAATCAAAGATGATGGAGAAGTGGAGAGAAGGGAAAAGTTGGGAGGAAAAATTTGCAAAAATGAAGAAAAACCAAAAGAAGAATATAGGACTCACACAGACCCCTGGGAGGTCAGACACTGAGAAAACAGATTTGGAACACAAACAATGAAGAGCCCCCAGAATGACTGGTCACATGCAACAAACCCAGACATCAAGACATTAATAGAGAGAATAAAAAAAATTGAGGAGAGACAAGAAGAAAATAGGAAGGAGTTGATGACAGAAATAACAGCAGTAAAGAATACTGTGATGGAAATAAATAACAAACTAATAAGCATGGAAAGCAGAATTAGCCAAGCAGAAGAAAGAATCTCAGAACTTGAAGACCAAAATATAGAACTAACCCAAACTGTCAAAAACATACAAAAGAAGCTTAAAAAGATAGAACCAAACCTTCAAGAGATGAGTGATTACTTCAAGAGACCCAATCTAAGAGTAATTGGCTTTCCTGAGGCAGAGACAGAGTCAGAGTTCACATTGAAACAAACATTTCATGAAATCATTCAAGAAAACTTCCCTCATCTCATCAGTGATGCAAAAATTCAAACACAAGAGATTCAGAGAACCCCTGAAAGACAACAAATGAGAAGACCAACTCCTGGGCACATAATAATTCACCTAAACAAAGTAGCTATAAAAGAAAAAATCCTAGAGGCAGCAAGAGAAAAAGGTCAGACTACCTACCAGAGAAGAACAATTAGAATAGCAGCAGATTTATCTACAAAAACCCTCCAGGCTAGGAGCCTACATTCAAAGTTCTAAAAGATAAACAATTTCAACCCAAAATAACTTACCCAGCCAAGTTGAGCTTCATAAGTGAGGAAGAATTGAAATCTTTCCCAGATATCCAATCGCTAAGAACCTACACTGCCACTAGATCACCTCTACAAGAAACACTTAAGAAAGTACTAAACAAAGAAAAAAAGGAAAAAAGAACAACAACATTCCTCACAAGAGTACAGGCAAAAGATTAAAAACACACATGAACCAACTCCAAAACCAAAGGAAAGACAACAAACAAACAGGAACAACAACTCTGTAAGAACCTTATGACAGGGATCAACTCTTGCATTTCAATAATTAGCCTCAATGTGAATGGACTAAATGCACCATTGAAAAGACACAGAATGACAAAATTGATAAAATATCACCAGGCAACAATTTATTGCCTTCAAGAGACTCACCTCACTAGAAAGGACACTCACAGACTCAAAGTAAGATGGGAAACAAACTTTCAGGTGAACAGAACACAAAAGAAAGGAAGAGTTATGATCTTAATTTCTGACAAAATACCCTTTAAGCCATTAAAAATCAAAAAAGATACAGAAGGTCACTATGTAATGATAAAAAGTTCAATCCATCAGCAAGAAATATCCATCTTAAACATATACGCACCCAACATAGAAGAGCCAACTTTCATAAAGCAGCTTCTACATAAACTCAAAAAAGATATCAACTCTAACAGTATCATAGCTGGGGACTTCAATACCCCACTCACAACCATAGACAGATCATCAGGACAAAAAATCAGCAACAAGATCTGGAACCTCAGTGTGACTCTTGACCAAATGGACTTAATTGATACCTTCAGAACACTCCATCCAATGACCACAGAATATACATTCTACTCATCACCACATGGAACGTACTCTAAGATCGACCATATACTTGGCCATAAATCAAGCATAAAAAATTTAAAAGGACCGAAATTTTACCATGTACCTTCTAAGACCACAGTGGAATAAAAATAAACATCAACACCAACAAGGTCCCCCCAAAATACATGAACACTAAACAGCATGATGCTAAACAACTCCTGTGTCAATGATGAAATCAAAACAGATTAAAAGATACCTGGAAACCAATGAAAATGAAGAAACATCTTACCAAAATCTCTGGGATGCCATGAAAGCTATAGTAAAAGGGGAATTCATATCTCTACAAATGCACATGAAGAAAATGGAAGGATCACAAATTAACAGCCTAACAAGCCACCTAAGGAAGCTGGAAAAGCAAGACACCAAACCCTAATTTCAGCAGAAGAATCCAGATCATCAAAATAAAAGCCCAAATCCAGGATATAAAAGACAAAAAGATAATTCAAAAAATCAATGAAACAAAAACCTGGTTCTTCAAAAGGATAAACAAGATTGATGGTCCTCTAGCTAGACTGACCAAGAAAAAGAAACAAAAAATCCAAATAAGCACAATCAGAAACACAAAAGCTGAAGTCACATCTGACCCTCAAGAAATACAAAAGATCATTAGAGAATACTATGTACACTTGTATGGAAACAAACTTGAAAAACTTTTGGAAATGGAGGACTTTCTAACATCATACAACATGCCTAGTTTGAAACAAGAAGAAATTGAGACCCTAAATAGACCAATAACAATCAAGGAAATTGACTACGCAATAAGAAAACTATCTCCAAAAAAAAAACCCTGGACCAGATGGCTTTCTAGGAAAATACTACAGGACATTTAAGGAGGAGCTGATACCAATCCTACTGAAGGTATTCCAGGCAATTGAAAAAGATGGAATGCTCCCCAAATCATTTTACGAAGCCAACATCACATTGATACCCAAGCCAGGTAAAGATCCAGCAAAGAAAGAGAACTACAGGCCAATATCTTTGATGACATAGATGCTAAAATTCTCAACAAGATCCTAGCAAACCGGATTCAACAACACATCTCAAATATCATCCATCATGACCAAGTAAGCTTCATCCCTGGGATTCAACATTTGTAAAATCATAAATGTAATTAAATACATCAACAGATGTCAAAACAAAACCACATGATTATTTCATTAGCTGCAGAAAAAGCTTTTGATAAAATCCAGCACCCCTTCTTGATAAAAACCCTCAAACATATAGACATACATGGAACAGACCTCAAAAATGTAAAACCCAACTACAAGAAACCCACAACCAGCATACTCCTAAAAGGACAAAAATTGGAACCATTTTCCCTGAAAACTGGAACAAGACAAGGATGCCCACTCTCACCCCTCCTGTTCAATATAGTATTGGAAGTCCTGGCTAGGGCAATCAGAGAAGAGAAGGCAATCAGGGGTATCCAAATAGGAAAATAGGAAGTCAAGCTATCTCTCTTTGCAGATGACATGATTGTGTACCTGAAAACCCAAAAGAATCTGTCAACAATATCCTTACACTGATAAAGGACTTTGGCAAAGTATCAGGATATAAAATAAACGTGCAAAAGACAATCGCTTTTCTTATGAACAGTAATCAATAATAAACAAACAGAAACCAATAATAAACAAACAGAAACCCAAATAAAAAGCACAATTCCATTCACAATAGCCACAAAAAAAATGAAATACCTTGGCATCTTCCTAACCAGAAACGTGAAAGACCTTTACAATGAAAACTACAGAACACTGCTCAAAGAAATCAAAGATGACACAAATAAGTGGAAAAATATCCCATGCTCATGGATTGGAAGAATCTACACTGTGAAGATGTCCATCTTACCTAAGGCAATCTACAGATTTAATGCAATACCCATCA
>NW_007251205.1:76715-77918 GCF_000164805.1 Carlito syrichta | reverse complement strand
TTGGAACCATTTTCCCTGAAAACTGGAACAAGACAAGGATGCCCACTCTCACCCCTCCTGTTCAATATAGTATTGGAAGTCCTGGCTAGGGCAATCAGAGAAGAGAAGGCAATCAGGGGTATCCAAATTGGAAAAGAGGAAGTCAAGTTATCTCTCTTTGCAGATGACATGATTGTGTACCTTGAAAACCCAAGAGAATCTGTCAAGAAACTCCTTTTACTGATAAAGGACTTTTTCAAAGTCTCAGGGTGTAAAATAAATGTGTAAAAGACGATCACAGTTCTTTAAACCCATAATAAACAGAAACCCAAACAAAAAGCACAATTCCATTCACAATAGCCACAAAAAAACAAAGAAAAAAAAGAAATACCTTGGCATCTTCCTAACCAGAGACATGAAAGACCTTTATGATGAAAACTACAAAACACTGCTCAAAGAAATCAAAGATGACACAAACAATTGGAAAAATATCCCATGCTCATGGATTGGAAGAATCAACATTATGAAGATGTCCATCCAACCTAAGGCAATCTAGAGATTTAATGCAATACTCATCAAATTACCAGCAACATTCTTCTCAGATCTAGAAAAAACCATACAGGAATTCATATGGAAAGAAATGACCAAGAACAGCCGGAACAATCCTCAGCAAAAAAAACAAAAAAACAAAAACAAAGCAGGAGGAGGTATCACATTACCAGACTTCAAACTTTAATATAAAGCTACAATAATCAAAACAGCTTGGTATTGGTACAGGAACAGGCATATAGACCAATGAAATAGAATTGAGATTCCAGAAGCAAAACCTCAATTTCTCAACCAACTTATCTTCGACAAAGCCTCCACCACCCATTACTGGGGAGAAGAGAACCTTGTCAGTAAATGGTGCTGGGAAAATTGACTGACCATATGCAGAAGATTCAAACAAGACCCCTATCTATCCCCATACACAAAAGTTAACTCTAAATGGATCAGAGACCTAAATGTAAAACCTCAAAACATAAGAACCTTAGAAAATGCAGAGCACACCCTTATGGAAATTGGAACTGGCATCCAGTTCCTGAGCAATACCTGAAATGCATGGGCCATAAGAGATAACACAAACAAGTGGGACCTCATTAAACTGACAAGCTTCTGCAAAGTCAAAGAAATCATCAAGAGAGCAGGGAGACAGACCACAGACTGGGAAAAAGTATTTGCCAA